>NC_080385.1:122973286-123216943 GCF_014773155.1 Arachis stenosperma | reverse complement strand
GGATGAATCCATCATCCTTGGCAGACCCTTCCTAGCCACAGCAAAGGCTGTGATTGATGTTGATGGAGGTGAACTGATCATTCAAGTGAATGAAGAATCCTTGGTGTTTAAGGCCCAAGGATATCCCTCTGTCACCATGGAGAGGAAGCATGAAGAGCTCCTCTCAATTCAGAGTCAAACAGAGCCCCCACAGTCAAACTCTAAGTTTGGTGTTGGGAGGCCACAACCAAACTCTAAGTTTGGTGTTGAACCCCCACATTCAAACTCTAAGTTTGGTGTTGGGAGGTTCCAACATTGCTCTGAGCAAATGTGAGGCTCCATGAGAGCCCTCTGTCAAGCTACTGACATTAAAGAAGCGCTTGTTGGAAGGCAACCCAATGTTATAGTTTATCTATTTTCTTTTGTTATTTTATTTTATTTTGTAGGATGATGATCATAAGAAGTCACAAAATCAATTGAAAAAGCAAAAACAGAATGAAAAACAGGAAGAAAAATAGCACACCCTGGAGGAAGAACCCACTGGCGTTTAAACGCCAGAGAGGCTAGCAGTTGGGCGTTTAACGCCCAGTCTGGCACCATTCTGGGCGTTTAACGCCAGAAAGGGGCACCAGACTGGCATTAAACGCCAGAAAAGGGCAAGAACCTGGCGTTAAATGCCAGGAATGGGCATCAGCCCGGCGTTTAACGCCAGAATTGGCTCAAAACGTGATTTTGAATGCCATATGGTGCAGGGATGACTTTTTCTTGACACCTCAGGATCTGTGGACCCCACAGGATCCCCACCAACCCCACCACTCTCTCCCTTCTTCACCCATTCACCAATCACCTCAACACCTCTTCACCATTCAAACCCCATCTTTCTCTTCACTTTCACACAACCTAAACACCACTTCTCACCCTTTTTGGCCGAACCACAAAGCCATCTCCCTCTCCTCCATTTCTTCTTCTTCTACTCTCTTCTTTCTTCTTTTGCTCGAGGACGAGCAAACCTTTTAAGTTTGGTGTGGTAAAAGCATTGCTTTTTGTTTTTCCATAACCATTTATGGCATCTAAGGCCGGAGAAACCTCTAGAAAGAGGAAAGGGAAGGCAAAAGCTTTCACCTCCGAGTCATGGGAAATGAAGAGATTCATCTCAAGGGTGCATCAAGACCACTTCTATGAAGTTGTGGCCATGAAGAAGGGTCAACTTTGATCAAAAGTTGGACCAAGTCCTCATAGACATTTGTGAAGAGGGCGCTCAATGGAAGAGAGATTCAAAAAGGAAGCCGGTTCAACTGAGAAGGCATGACCTCAAGCCCATCACTAAGAAAAGGATGGAGCAAACAAGAGACCCCACTCATCATGAGATCCCTGAGATGCCTCAAGGATGCCACTTTCCTCCACAAGATAGTGGGAGCAAATTAACACCTCCCTAGGAGAGTTGAGTTCCAACATGGGACAACTAGGGTGGAGCATCAAGAACATTCCATCCTCCTCCATGAAATTAGAGAAGATCAAAGAATCATGAGAGAGGAGCAACAAAGACAAGGAAGAGACATTGAGGAGCTCAGCACTCCATAAGACCTTCAAGAGGAAAGAACAAGCCGCCATCACTAAGGTGGACCCGTTCTTTAATCTCCTTGTTCTTAATTTTTCTGTTTTTCGAAAATTATGCTTTATGTTATCCATGTTTGTGTCTTATGATCATTAGTGTCTTGGTGTCTATGCCTTAAAGTTATGAATGTCCTATGAATCCATCACCTTTCTCAAAAGAAAACTGTTTTATTACAAAGAACAAGAAGTACAGGATTTCGAATTCATCTTTAAAACTAGCTTAATTAGTTTGATGTGGTGACAATACTTTTTGTTTTCTGAATGTATGCTTAAACAGTGCATATGTCTTTGAATTTGTTGTTCATGAATGTTAAAATTGTTGGCTCTTGAAAGAATGATGAAAAAGGAGACATGTTACTGAGGATCTGAAAAATCATAAAAATGATTCTTGAGCAGAAAAAGCAGTGAATACAAAAAAAAAGAGGAAGCGAAAAAAAAACAAAAAAGGAGAAGAGAAAAAGAAAGAAAAAGAAAGAAATAAAGTTGTGATCCAAGGCAAAAAGAGTGTGCTTAAGAACCCTGGACACCTCTAATTGGGACTCTAGCAAGCTGAGTCACATCTGAAAAGGTTCACCCAAGTATGTGTCTGTGGCATGTATGTATCCGGTGGTAATACTGGAAGACAGAGTGCTTTGGGCCACGGCCAAGACTCATAAAGTAGCTGTGTTCAAGAATCATCATACTTAACTAGGAGAATCAATAACACTATCTGGATTCTGAGTTCCTAAAGAAGCCAATCATTCTGAATTTCAAAGGATAAAGTGAGATGCCCAAAACTGTTCGGAGGCCAAAAAGCTACTAGTCCCGCTCATCTAATTTGGAGCTAAGTTTCATTGATAATTTGGAGTCTATAGTATATTCTCTTCTTTTTATCTTATTTTATTTCAGTTGCTTGAGGACAAGCAACAATTTAAGTTTGGTGTTGTGATGAGCGGATAATTTATACGCTTTTTGGCATTGTTTTTAGTATGTTTCAGTATGATTTAGTTAGTTAGTTTTTAGTATATTTTTATAGTTTTTAGTTAAAATTCACTTTTCTGGACTTTACTATGAGTTTGTGTGTTTTTCTGTGATTTCAGGTATTTTCTGGCTGAAATTGAGGGACCTGAGCAAAAATCTGATTCAGAGACTAAAAAGGACTGCAGATGCTGTTGGACTCTGACCTCCCTGCACTCGAAATGGATTTTCTGGAGCTACAGAAGCCCAATTGGCGCGCTCTCAACGGCGTTGGAAAGTAGACATCCTGGGCTTTCCAGCAATATATGATAGTCCATACTTTGCCCAAGATTTAATGGCCCAAACCGGCGTTCAAAGTCACCTTCAGATTTCCCAGCGTTAAACGCCGGAACTGGCACCAAAGTGGAAGTTAAACGCCCAGACTGGCATAAAAGCTGGCGTTTAACTCCAAGAAGAGTCTCTACACGAAAATGCTTCATTGCTCAGCCCAAGCACACACCAAGTGGGCCCGGAAGTGGATTTTTATGTCATTTACTCATTCATAGGCTACTAGTTTTCTATAAGTAGGACCTTTTACTATTGTATTAAGGGGAGATCTTTCAATCTTAGAATCTTTTGATCATGTTTTTATGATTGAACCCTCTTTGGGAGGCTGGCCTCACGGCCATGCCTAGACCTTGTTCTTATGTACTTTCAACGGTGGAGTTTCTACACACCATAGATTAAGGTGTGGAGCTCTACTGTACCTCGAGTATTAATGCAATTACTATTGTTCTTCTATTCAATTCTGCTTGTTCTTGTTCTAAGATATCACTTGTTCTTCAACTTGATGAATGTGATGATCCGTGACACTCATCATCATTCTCACCTATGAACGTGTGCCTGACAACCACCTCCGTTCTACCTTAGATTGGGTGGATATCTCTTGGATTCTTTAACCGGAATCTTCGTGGTATAAGCTAGAACTGATGGCGGCATTCAAGAGAATCCGGAAGGTCTAAACCTTGTCTGTGGTATTCTGAGTAGGATTCAATGATTGAATGACTGTGACGTGCTTCAAACTCCTGAGGGCGGGGCGTTAGTGACAGACGCAAAAGAATCACTGGATTCTATTCCGGCCTGATTGAGAACCGACAGATGGATAGCCGTGCTGTGACAGGGTGCGTTGAACATTTCCACTGAGAGGATGGGAGGTAGCCACTGACAACGGTGAAACCCTTGCATAAGCTTGCCATGGAAAGGAGTAAGAAGGATTGGATGAAGACATTAGGAAAGCAGAAAGACGGAAGGGAAAGCATCTTCATACGCTTATCTGAAGCTCTCACCAATGATATACATAAGTATCTCTATCTTTATCTTTATGCTTTATTCGTATATCACTATGCCCATTTGAGTCTGCCTGACTAAGATTTACAAGGTGACCATAGCTTGCTTCATACCAACAATCTCCATGGGATCGACCCTTACTCGCGTAAGGTTTATTACTTGGACGACCCAGTGCACTTGCTGGTTAGTTGTGCGGAGTTGTGATAGAGAGTTGAGATTGCAATGAGCGTACCATGTTGATGGTGCCATTGATGATCACAATTTCGCATACCACATAGCTTTTTGCTTTTCCATAACCATTAATGGCACCTAAGGCCAGAGACATCCAAAAAAAAAAAGAAGAAGAGAAAAAAAGGGAAGACAAAAGCTTCCACCTCTGAGTCATGGGAGATGGAAAGACTCATGTAAAGGGTTTATAGCTCAGTGGTAGAACTTTTGACTGCAAATCAAGAGATCCCTGAGATACCTCAGGGGATAAATTGTCCTCCACACAAATATTGGAAGCAACTAAGGGTAGGAACACCAAAATTACTAGGAATCATTCAACAGAAGCAAGGAAGAGACATAAAGGAGCTCAAAGAGCACCATTGGACCTTCAAGAAGGCGCCACCCTCACTCAGGTGGACTCATTCCTTGTTCTTATTTCTTTTTGCTTTTCGGTTTTTATGCTGTGTTTATCTATGTTTTGTGTCTCTACTTCATGATCATTAGTAGTGAGTAACTATGTCTTAAAGTTATGAATAATTCCATGAATCCTTCACCTCTCTTAAATGAAAAATATTTTAATTCAAATGAACAAGAAGTACATGAATTTCGAAATTATCCTTGAATTTAATTTAATTATATTGATGTGGTGACAATACTTTTATTTTCTGAATGAATGCTTGAACAGTGCATATGTCTTTTGATCTTGTTGTTTATGAATGTTAAAACTGTTGGCTCTTGAAAGAATGATGAACAAAGAGAAATGTTATTAATGATCTGAAAAATTTGAAATTGATTCTTGAAGCAAGAAAAAACAGTGAAAAAGAAAGCTTGCGGAAAAAAAAAGAAAAAGAAAAAGCAAGCAGAAAAAGCCAATAGCCCTTAAAACCAAAAGGCAAGGGTAAAAAGGATCCAAGGCTTTGAGCATCAATGGATAGGAGGGCCCAAGGAAATAAAATCCAGGCCTAAGCGGCTAAACCAAGCTGTCCCTAACCATGTGCTTGTGTCATGAAGGTCCAAGTGAAAAGCTTGAGACTGAGGGGTTAAAGTCGTGATCCAAAGCAAAAGAGTGTGCTTAAGAGCTCTGGACACCTCTAACTGGGGACTCTAGCAAAGCTGAGTCACAATCTGAAAAGGTTCACCCAGTTATGTGTCTGTGGCATTTATGTATCCGGTGGTAATACTGGAAAACAAAGTGCTTAGGGCCACAGCCAAGACTCATAAGTAGCTGTGTTCAAGAATCAACATGCTTAAATAGGAAAGTCAATAACACTATCCAAAATTCTAAGTTCCTAGAGAAGCCAATCATTCAGAACTTCAAAGGAAAAAGTGAGATGCCAAAACTGTTCAGAAGCAAAAAGCTACAAGTCCCGCTCATCTAATTATAATTAATATTCATTGATATTCTGAAATTTATAGTATATTCTCTTCTTTTTATCCTATTTGATTTTCAGTTGCTTGGGGACAAGCAATAATTTAAGTTTGGTGTTGTGATGAGCGGATAATTTATATGCTTTTTGGCATTGTTTTTAGGTAGTTTTTAGTAAGTTCAAGCTACTTTTAGGGATGTTTTCATTAGTTTTTATGTTAAATTCACATTTCTGGACTTTACTATGAGTTTGTGTGTTTTTCTGTGATTTCAGGTAATTTCTGGCTGAAATTGAGGGACTTGAGCAAAACTCTGAAAAAGGCTGACAAAAGGACTGCTGATGCTGTTGGAATCTGACCTCCCTGCACTCGAAATGGATTTTCTGGAGTTACAGAACTCCAATTGGCGCGCTCTCAACGGCGTTGGAAATTAGACATCCAGAGCTTTCCAGAAATATATAATAGTCCATACTGTATTCGGAAATCAACGACGTAACTTGGCGTTAAACGCCAAGTACATGCTGCTGTCTGGAGTTAAACGCCAGAAAAACGTCATGATCCGGAGTTGAACGCCCAAAACACGTCATAACTTGGAGTTCAACTCCAAGAAAAGCCTCAGCTCGTGGATAGATCAAGTTCAGCCCAAGCACACACCAAGTGGGCCCCGGAAGTGGATTTATGCATCAATTACTTACTCATGTAAACCCTGGGAGCTAGTTTATTATAAATAGAACATTTAACTATTGTATTAGACGTCTTTTGACCACGTTTCATCTTTGGTCTCAGTTTTGTTTTATTCTTCATCTTAGGAGGCCATTGAGCACGTTTTGGGGGCTGGCCATTCGGCCATGCCTGAACCTTTTACTTATGTATTTTCAACGGTGGAGTTTCTGCACACCATAGATTAAGGGTGTGGAGCTCTGCTGTACCTCAAGTTTCAATACAATTATTATTACTTTCTATTCAATTCTCTTTTATTCTTATTCCAAGATATACGTTGCACTTCAACTTTGATGAATGTGATGACCCGTGACACTCATCATCATTCTCACCTATGAACGCGCGTGACTGACAACCACTTCCGTTCTACTCTAGGCCGGACGCATATCTCTTAGATTCCCCAACAGAATCTTCGTGGTATAAGCTAGATAGATGGCGGCATTCATGGGGATCCGAAAAGTCTAACCTTGTCTGTGGTATTCCGAGTAGGATCCCGGGAATCCAGAAAGTCTACCTTGTCTGTGGTATTCCGAGTAGGATTCCGGTATTGAATGACTGTGACGAGCTTCAAACTCCTGAAGGCTGGGCGTGATGACAAATGCAAAAGAATCAATGGATTCTATTCCAACCTGATTGAGAACCGACAGATGATTAGCCGTGCTGTGACAGAGCATTTGGACCATTTTCACTGAGAGGATGGGATGTAGCTATCAACCAAGGGTGATGCCTCCAGACGATTAGCCGTGCAATGACAGCGCATAGGACCATTTTCCCGAGAGGATTAAAAGTAGCCATTGATGATGGTGATGCCCTACATATAGCTTGCCATGGAAAGAAGTAAGAAGAATTGGATGAATGTAATAAGAAAGTAGAGGTTCAAGAGGAGCACAGCATCTCCATACGCCTATCTGAAATTTCCACTATTGATTTACATAAGTATCTCTATCCTATTTTCTGTTTATTTTTATTAATCATATTTGATTTTCTAAATTTCATAATTTTATCCTCCTGACTGGAATTTACAAGGTGACCATAGCTTGCTTCATACCAACAATCTCCGTGGGATCGACCCTTACTCACGTAAGGTATTACTTGGATGATCCAGTGCACTTGCTGGTTAAGTTGAACGGAGTTGTGTCCACACATAGCAGAGAGCCACAAGAATAATTCCATAAAAAATAAAGAATACAATATTGTGAGTATCACAATTTCGTCCACCAGCCAGCTAGACGAAATTCACCGAAAGGACCACTATGAGTACCAGAGATCAACTTCAGAAACGATCTAGACAATTTTTTAAGTTCAGGGATTACTTTGAGCCTCGAGGACAACTTCAGGGACCACTTTGATGCTTACCTCCTAATTTAACTTACAATTTATCTTTTAGGAACTAATTTGATTAAAAAATCATTCGGAGACGAAAATAAAAATCGTGTGAGGAATGAATTTAACCATTAAGCCGTCATTTGAACTATAACTCATTCATCAGTGTTGTCTCCAACATTCCACTCACACAACCAATCCTATCTTGGTTGCAAAGTTCACTATCTCACTCAAATCCCTGATCTTCTGCGATTGCCGTCCTTTTCTTGTCACTGTTGCTTTTCTCGAATCTCGCTACACAAACTTTCAACCTCTCTCACTCAAGACCATTTCCCTTTTTCATTCCCTGATTCCTGCAATTTGAGACCATTACACTTGCCAAAACTCTAACCTATGGTTCAACCCTTCCTCCGCATCATACAAATTTACACCCTACAAGATCGACCTCGATCTCCCAATCTCACATCTTCTTTAGATCATGAAGTCTGCCAAGTCAGCCTCAACATCACGATTATGATGACAATGAGCGTAAGTGCGCTGTACAACAAGGAGGTGGTGCCGCTTCACGTCCTGCAACAACTAAACCTTGTGCAGTGTGGCTGTAATCTAGTGACGATAATAGAATTCTCATTGTTTGATATGGATAAAATTATGGGAGGTGGAGAGTACTTGTGGAAAAGATTTATGTGTTGTTTCTTTAGAAAATTGTGTTACAAGAAGGTAAAATGCGCCTGTTCATATCCTGGGTCGAGTTGTCCGACCCAAAATGTCCTACAGACAAAGCGACCGACCTCTTCAGGTCAGGACAACCCGACCTCTTCTCAAAGAGCTCGGCCAAGTCACAGGAAAGCCTAAACAAAGGGCCCAAATAGAGGAACACGTCCCAAATCCTAGGACAGCCCAAGCCCGTAGAGATAAAGGCGGTTCCCTTGAAGTTAAGAGGACCCCAGTCAAAGATAAGATAAAGATAAGATAAGATAACTAACTTATCTCATCTAAAGATGTCACTCTACACCATTATAAATACACTGAAGCACCCAGGTATAACTCATACTCTGATTCTACTCAATACCTGCTTAATACCCTTGCTAACTTAAGCATCGGAGTCCCTTGCAGGTACCCCCACCCTCCGGGAACGAAGGATCAGCACCACCGCCGTGTCTAACAAGTCAGACACAGCAGCTCCAGCCACCGTCAACAGGTCAGATACAACAGCTCCGACCAAGTACCGAAGATCTCATCCGAGATCGACCTACAGTTTCAGGTAACCCTCGGAACATTGGCGCCGTTGCTGGAGAACCTGGAAGTCATCCTAGCACCATGGCGGACGACCATGAAAATAACCACGACTCAGATCTAGAGGATAGAACGCCACACAAAAACGCGGATACTACACCAAAAGATACTCTCCAAATCAGCAAAAAGAACCCCCCAATCGAGGGAGCCCGGGATATGTTTCAAGATCGGTTAAAACAACTTGAGGAAGAAGCTCTACGCCAATGAGAGGCTGAAAAGGATCTGCAAAGAGAAATAAGGCAACGGTGGAAATTGGAGAACAAACTCCTAAAACTTGAAGCCGATGTCAAGACTAAAGCCGGCCGATCCACTCCCAAAGATAGCACCCGCAAGGACAAGATCCATTCACCAAGGAGATCATGAAGACAAGAATCCCAAAAGACTTTAAAACTCCCAGACATGACCTTGTACGACGGCACCACGGATCCCAGCCATAATCTCAGCAACTTCAGGAGCAGAATGTATCTCACAGACGCCTCAGATGCAGTTCGTTGCAAAGCCTTTCCAACTACTTTAACAAAAACAGCAATTAGATGGTTCGACAACCTCCCTCCTAGATCCATCTTGTGTTTCGACGACATGGCCAAGAAGTTCCTGGCCAGATTCTCCATCCAAAAGGACAAAGCTAAACATGCGCCGAGCTTACTGGGAATCAGACAAGGAGAAAGGGAAACCCTGCGCAACTACATGGAGAGATTCAACAAGACATGCTTGGATATACAAAACCTGCCAACAGAAGCCGTTATCATGGGCCTCATTAATGGCCTGCAAGAAGGGCCTTTTAGTCAATCTATATCAAAGAAGTACCCCACATCTCTGAACGAGGTGCAAGAACGAGCGAAAAAGTACATCAACATGGAAGAAAACTCCCGATTAGGAAAGACCTCAAAGGCCGGGTTCACCTCTCGGGATAAAGACAAAGATTCCAGAAAGAAAGGAGATCGCCATGGAGAGAAAATCAAAAAGTACCACAATTACACCCCTCTTCTTGTGTCTCTTGTGGATGTCTATAGAGAGGTTTGCAACACAGAGAAAATACCACCAGCTCGACCACTCAAAGGCAAAAAAAGGAGGAAACCGGGCTGAATATTGTGAATACCATTGGATCTGCGGGCACTCCACCAATGAGTGTTTTGACTTAAAAAACGTCATAGAAAAGCTCGTACGAGAAGGAAGGCTAGACCGATACCTGGCCACCCGTGATGATGAACAAAGGAAAAGAAGAAGAGAAGAAGACGTCGGACCAACTGCGCGATCATCCCAGACGCCAGAAAGGCATGTCCACATGATACACGGCAGATTCGCCGGGGGAGGAATCTTCAAATCCTCCCGAAAAAGACATCTCAAAGATGTATACCACGTCGCAGAAAAGAAGAAAGCACCCAACATCCCGGCGATCACTTTTACCAAGGAAGACGCATTCGGCGTCACGTCAGGGCATGACGATCCCATGGTCATTACTATTATACTGGCAAATGCAAATCTTCACCGCACGTTGATAGACCAGGGAAGCTCTGCCGATATCTTATTCAAAACTGCTTTCGACAAACTCGGCTTGGAAGAAAAAGAACTCAGAGCATATCCGGACAGCCTGTTCGGGTTAGGAGACACCCCGGTTCAACCAATGGGATACATCCCGCTCCACACAACTTTTGGAAAGGGAAGTCAGTCAAGAACACTCAAAATAGATTACATCATCGTTGACGTAAGCTCAGCCTACAATGCCCTAATAGGTTGGGCAACGTTAAATCAACTAGGCGCAATAGTCTCGACTCCACATCTATGCATGAAGTTCCTAACCGCAGAAGGAATAGCCACAGTAAAGGCAGATCAGAAGATGGCGCGCCGCTATTACAACGAAAGTCTAAACCTCAGAGCCAGAGGAGAAGAATTCCACACAATCGAGCTCGGTGGAGTTCGGAGACAGGAGGAGCTCCGCCCACAACCTAAAGGAGAAATAGAGAAAATCCAGATCGAGAACACCCCGGACCAAACAACCAACATCGGCACACTCCTAAAAAGGGACATAAAAGAATCACTCATACAGTTCCAACGCGACAACGCTGACCTTTTTGCGTGGAAGGCCGCAGACATGCCAGGCATAGACCCCAAACTAATGTGCCACAAGCTGGCAGTCTACCCAGGATCTCGGCCGGTACAGCAAAGACGCAGAAAGCTGGGACCAGAACGCTCTCAAGCAGTGGAAGAACAGGTACGAGCTCTACTGGAGGCAGGCTTCATAAGAGAAGTCAAATACCCGCTATGGCTTGCTAAGGTCGTTTTGGTAAAAAAGTCAAATGGGAAGTGGAGAATGTGCACCGACTATACCGACCTCAACAAAGCTTGCCCGAAAGATCCTTATCCGCTCCCAAACATCGACGCACTGGTAGATGCCGCCTCTGGATACAAATACCTCTTCTTTATGGATGCGTACTCGGGATATAACCAAATCCCAATGTACCCACCCGACCAAGAAAAAAACCTCTTTCTTAAACCCCAAAAGCAAATTATTGCTACATTGTTATGCCCTTCGGTCTCAAAAATGCGGGAGCCACTTACCAAAGATTAATGAACAAAGTTTTTTCGGATCACATCGGAAAGATCATGGAGGTTTACGTAGACGACATGCTAGTGAAGACGCAAAACGAAGAGATGTTATTATCCGACCTGACACAAGTATTCAACACCTTAAGACGACACGGCATGCGACTCAATCCCACAAAATGCACATTCGCAGTAGAAGCTGGTAAATTCTTGGGTTTTATGATCACACAGAGAGGAATCGAGGCAAACCCGGACAAGTGCAGGCCCGTACTCGACATGAAAAGCCCGACTTGTATCAAAGAGGTACAACAACTCAACAGATGGTTGGTAGCCTTGTCCAGATTCCTGGCGGGATCCGCAATAAGATCTCTCCCTTTCTACGCCACTCTAAGGAAGGGAAAGGAATTTGAATGGACAGTTGAATGCGAGCAAGCCTTCCAGGACTTCAAAAATTTTCTGGGACAGCCACCTATATTAAGTCGGCCACAGGAAGGAGAACCACTCATCTTGTACCTCGCAGTGGAAAATCGAGCAATAGCCTCAGCACTAGTCCGAGAAGACAACAGTGGGCAACAACCCACATACTTTATCAGCAAAGTGTTACAAGGGTCCGAGCAGAACTACCAGAAAATAGAAAAGTTCGCTTACGCTCCCATAATAACATCTCGACGACTTCGCCCATATTTTCAGTCTCACACTATTAAAATTTGGACCAACCAGCCCATAAAAGGAATCTTACAGAAAACAGTCTTGGCAGGCAGAATCTTGCAATGGGCAGTCGAGTTGTCCGAATTCGACCTTCAATACGAAGCTTGGACGGCCATCAAATCTCAATATCTAGCCGACTTCATTGCAGAATTTACGGACACACCAGAAACCCCCACAGAATGGAATCTATACGTGGACGGCTCCTCAAATAAAATGGGAAGTGGCGCAGGCGTAATAATTGAAAGCGACCAGGGGACCCAGATTGAACTCTCCCTCAAATTTGGGTTGCCTGCCTCAAACAATCAAGCAGAATTTGAGGCACTACTAGCTGGTTTGAAGCTGGCTAGGGAGGTTGGAGCTCAGAAACTTATCATCTTCAGCGACTCACAGGTAGCCACTTCACAAATAACAGGCAGCTACCAAGCCAAAGATCCCACTATGAAAAAGTACATGGACAAAACCAGGGAACAGCTCGGACAACTCGGAGAGTATGAGATTCGACACATACCCTGAGAACAGAATGCCCGGGCTGATGCATTCTCAAAACTAGCCAGCACCAAACCAGGAGGCAACAATTGAAGCTTTATCCAAGAAATTCTACAGAAGTCATCAATCTCAGAAGAAGAAAAGGTCCTAGCCATAACGGGTTGCGATCAGTGATAGATGACCCCCATAATTAATTACCTCACAACAGAGGCCCTCCCTACAGATGAGAAAGAGGCAAAGAGGTTAAATCGGGAAGCACAATACTATACCATCATAAATAATACTTTATACAAAAGAGGGATTTCAACACCGTTGCTAAAATGCATGCCGACTTCCAACACTAAGGATATCCTAGAAGAAGTACACAGTGGCATTTGTGGCAATCACCTCGGAGCGCAAGCACTCGCCAAAGAAGTACTACGGGCAGGATTCTATTGGCCAACCCTACAAAAAGAAGCCACAGAATTCGTAAGGACATGTTCGCCATATCAAAAGCATGCCAACTTCCACATCACTCCGCCAGAGGAACTCATCAGTGTAACCTCACCTTGGCCATTCGCAAAATGGGGACTCGATCTCCTCGGACCTTTTCCTCAAGGATCAGGACAAGTCAAATTCCTCATAGTAGGAATAGACTACTTCACAAAATGGATCGACGCAGAACCCCTAGCCAATGCCATAGCTCAAAGAAGTCAGAAATTCCTGTATAGAAACATCATCACAAGGTTCGAAGTTCCATACTCCATCACTACAGACAATGGTACCCAGTTCACAGAAGCAGGCTTCAGAAAACTAGCGGCCGACCTGAATATAAAACAACAATTCACCTCTGTTGAGCACCCCCAAGACAATGGGCAAGCCAAAGCTGCTAACAAAGTTATATTAGTAGGGATAAAACGGAGATTACAGGATGCAAAGGGAGCCTGGGCTGAGGAGCTCCCACAAGTCCTATGGGCGTACCGAACGACTCCACATTCCACGACAAAGGAGTCACCCTTCCGATTAGCTTACGGAATGGAGGCAATGATTCCAGTGGAGGTCGAAAAAGGATCACCCAGAGTAATCCATTTTAGCGAAAAAGTTAATTCCCAACTTCAAAGGGAAGAGCTCGACTTACTTCCAGAAATCCGAGAAAAAGCTCGGATAAGGGAAGAGGCGCTGAAAAGACGAATGGCCTCCAAATACAACCGAAAAGTAGTACATCGGGCCTTTGTTGAAAACGACCTTATCCTAATCTGAAACGATATAGGAACAACTCGACCTGGAGAAGGAAAGCTGGCAGCAAACTGGAAAGGACCCTTCCGAGTCATAGAAGTATTGGGAAAGGGCTACTACAAACTTTCCGAACTCGACGGGCGAGAGCTTCCTAGATCATGGCACGCCTGCAACCTAAGAAGGTACTATAGCTAGGGATGATAAAAGATCTTGGACAAGGCGCACTCTTTTTCCTGAAAAAGGTTTTTTAACGAGGCGCCCCGCCAAGACCTACAAATCACCCGACTTAGGAAATTAACTCCTCATGTATATTTGCATTTTCCTTTAATAAAATTTCTTCAGATTCTCTACAAACGCTCAAGTCGTATTATTCTGAAAACATTCATCGCCCGATTATAAAGCTACAGATCGACAAAAAGTGAAAATCGAATTCACTGCGATCACGATAAAAACGAGGGCTAAAAACCCAAAATCTACAAAATCGGCAAAGATGAAAACAGAATAATGCAAGAAGTTATAGAAAGTGATCCATAGAAAGGACCTGACGAGGACCTAATAAAATGGATTGCTATAAAATAACTTAAAAAACTGGCCGGCACAAAAGTCGGACCAGCCACAACAACCCAAGTTATAAGTAAAGCCCTGGAAAGAGGTCTGGCCAACCCTATAAAAGAGGATTACTATAACTTCGAAGAGCTCGACATGATGAAGTCGGACTCCTACAAAAAGTTACAAAAGATAATCCCTGAAAGAGACCTAAACAAGGTCCAAGAAAGAGGATTATCAAGTAACTCGACAGGGCCCGACGTGACAAAGTCGGCCCAGAAAGATAAGTTACAAAAGATAATCCCTGAAAGAGACCTAAACAAGGTCCAAGAAAGAGGATTATCAAGTAACTCGACATGGTCCGACGTGACAAAGTCGGCCCAGAAAGATAAGTTACAAAAGATAATCCCTGAAAGAGACCTAAACAAGGTCCAAGAAAGAGGATTATCAAGTAACTCGACAGGGCCCGACGTGACAAAGTCGGCCCAGAAAGATAAGTTACAAAAGATAATCCCTAAAAGAGACCTAAATAAGGTCCAAGAAAGAGGATTATCAAGTAACTCGACAGGATCCGACGTGACGAAGTCGGCCCCAAGATGTAAAGCTACAAAAGGTAATCCCTAAAAGAGACCTGAACAAGGTCCAAGAAAGAGGATCACCAAGCAAACTTGACAAAGCCCAACATGACGAAGTCGGTCCAAGATACAAAGCTACAAAGGTAATCCTTGAAAGAGACCATAACAAAGTCCAAAAAAGAGGATTACCAAGTAATTTGACAGGAACCGACATGATAAAGCTACCCTTGGAAGAGACCTTAAGTAAAGTCCAAAAAGGAGGGCTATAAACAAACAAAAACCAAGTTCGGCAATATCAGCATTACGATAAACAACAATTTAAGATTGATGAGAGCAGCATCAGGCCAAAGGATCAAGTTAATCATGTCAGATAAAAACCTACGAAGGTACCAAGACAAGTGCAAAGCAGACAGGATATAAAAACTACTAAATTATGATAATAGCGAGCTTCAGAGGCCACCCAAATCTGCCCAGAAATCTCAAAAGTAACTTTGTTTTTCAAAACAAAGTTGCTAAACAAGCAACAGAAAGTATCAACAGTCAACATTTACAAAATAAAAGAGTTCAAAGCCCACAAGTCGGGCTATACACAAATTCATCAGAGATAATCAAAGAGAGTCCAAAAGTTTCTCAGTAGTAGCATCCCGGGGTGAAAGAGGACGAGTCTGAAGAGGCACTGCATCTACCGTCCCATCATCCCGGTTCAGGATCTGGACATCAGGATCGGACTCAGGCTGAACGACTTCAGCAGCTTCAGAAGAAGAGGGCGGCACAACGGAGACTTTAGTAGAAGGAACAGGAGGAGGCTCAACATCATCATCATCAGGGTCTTCGGGAACGATTTTGCCATCCTTCACAACATTATCCAAGCTAAACAAGGCAAAGTCAGCCTCCGGGGCAATAACCCGAACCTGTTCCTTCAGGTTCTCATAGGCAGCGGTTACGCTGCCCACAAGATGACCCTGGAGCTCGGAATAATCAACCCGGACCGACTCTAGCTCATCCTAAAGACGCATCACTTCTCGGTAGGACGCGACATAGCTTTCTTTGTGCTTCAAAGCCACATCCTCAGCCAATCACACAGAAGCCGCCAGGGAAAGAGAGCTGGCCTTCTCCCCTTCCAGCTCCTTCTTCAGTTTAGTCACCTCCGCTTCAAACTCCTCCTTGAGACCCTTCATCCGATCAAATTCTCGCTTAGCTTCCTCCATAAAAGCTTTGGTAGCATGCAGAGGTAGATTTTGGGCAGTGCGATACAAAACAGCTCCCACATGGGCCATCTTGACACTACTCCGAGTTATAAAATTCAAGTGATGAAGGAGAGATACATCATCCATTGAAAGAGCACCATAAGGTGCGATCTGCTGGTCCACAAAACCAATAGGATCAAAATCTGGGGCATCTAGATTGAAAGGTTCAACAGTTCGAGGTCTTTTTGGAGGAGGGGCGGCCGAAGAAGAAACCACAGCAGCAGTAGAAGACTGAGGGGGATCCACTAAACGAACCCGAGGTGTAGGGATCATTCTCCTTGGGCCAAAGGAGCTTGGGAAGTTCCTCCCCCATCAGCCCGGGCTGAGATGTTTTGAGCCACAGAAGCTTTCCTCGCCTTCTTGAAGGCCTTCATTGCATCATTATTTTTGGCCATCTCTGCAAAAAGAAAAACAAAAAATCACACCAGGAAAAAAGCAGGAGAAAAACAAGATAAATAAAGATATATCATGGCAGTACCCAAAGTAGTTCGAATAAGGGACGGATCTCCCAATGACTTTTTAGTATCCAAGTGAGGAGGTTCTCCCCAAATATCCTCCAAAATACTCACAAAGGACTGCTCGGCCTCGCTCAACATCTCCCTAATATATCAGGATACCACTACGTTCCTCTGCCACTCTAAGGGAAAGCAGGGCTCATTATTTTCATCCAGAAAGAAAGGTCGGGCTCCTTCAACAGCCCGGACCTTAAAGAAGTAATTCTTAAAATTCCGGAAAGATTCGTCATACATGGAAAAAACCTTGTGCCCCTGGACAGACCTAAAAGAAATCCAAGAAGCTTTCTTCTTGGTAGTTCCAGGTTTGGTTAACACAAAAAGATACAGAAAAAGAGTTTGAGAAGGTGTAAAACCAAATTCTTGACAAACAAGCTGAAAATTCTTGATGAAGCCCCATGAATTCGGATGGAGCTGTGACGGGGCTACGTTACAAAACCATAATAGGTCAGTTTCAAAAGAAGTAAAAGGAAAGATGATGTTCATTTGGCTAAAAAAGAAGTCATAAGCATAGAAGAAAGGATGCTCCCCCTGGATCAGGACTGGGAAGCAAACTCTATTGCCTGAATCAGGTGCTACCAACTCATAATTGCCCTCCTGACCTGCACTGCTACAAACACGATGATGCTTTCTAAGCGTTGCATAAAATTCTGAATCAACTAAAGAAACTCACAGTAAGACAAGAGAGTCCAGCCAATCGGACATCCCTTCGGGAACCTCAGAAGACGCCTTGACAATGTTTTTTCGGGAAGACATGGCCAACTAATCCTACAAAGCAAGAAAAAGATTAGGTTACTAAAAAGGTAAAGACATCCCAGACGAAATCAAAACAACTCGGATAGCACATTCCAGCGCGGTACAGCAGATAAAAAGGAAAACAACAGGACACAACCCAAGGTCCAGAGGCATCCTTTGGAGGCAATCAGGGAATAAAAATTCAGGAAAATCTACAAGACTAATGTCTCAATAGAAACCCTTTCCAAGAAAAACAAATGCGAAGAAGATCAAATAAGTCGCCAAAAGAAAAGGCTACAACAGTTCAGGAATCAGCAGAAGCATACAAAGCCCTAAAGAGCCAAACCAAGAAAATACACTCAGAAGCATATATAAGGTCAAAAGGGAAAAAGCATGCATCACAGTAACAAACCAGGCGCGACAAAAATTCAAACTTTCCAACACGCACTCAGTCAAAATCAAAACACAACACAGCAGAAGTAAACGGCGAAGGGAAAGCAAAACCAACCTAAGAAAGGAGAAGAATACGCAAGAGGGTTGAAGACGAGGAGGTTAGAGATCGCCGTCAAAAGCACTTACAATCGCCGAACAAACGTTGCAAGAAGAAACACCAAGAAATGTAAGTTTTCAAAAGAAAACAGAAGGAGAGGAGAAAAAGTGAAGTCACAGCAAAAGCAGGTGAGGAGAAAAAACGTTTCCTGAGAGTAAAATTCAAAATAAAAGCCAAGAGAAACGGAGCATCAAAAACCAATTAATGGGGCATTAAAAACCCTCGCACGTTCCCAAGGCTAGGACGCTAATCCAAAAGCGCGTGTTTTCAAAAGGAAACGAAACGTTCTGCATTCAAAAAAGGAGAACTCTACAAAAAGAAATCGACAAAAAGCTAGAGTTCGGCTTCACCAAAGAAGGATCGAAGTCCTAAAACTAAAGACTCGACCTCAAAAAGGAAGACCGAGCTCGAGCAGGGGCACTGTTCATACCCTGGGCCGAGCTGTCCGACCCAGAATGTCCTACAGACAAAGCGACCGACCTCTTCAGGTCAGGACAACCCGACCTCTTCTCAAAGAGCTCGGCCAAGTCACAGGAAAGCCCAAACAAAGGGCCCAAATAGAGGAACACGTCCCAAATCCAAGGGCAGCCCAAGCCCGTAGAGATAAAGGCGGTTCCCTTGAAGATAAGAGGACCCCAGTCAAAGATAAGATAAAGATAAGATAAGATAACTAACTTATCTCATCTAAAGATGTCACTCTACACCATTATAAATACACTGGAGCACCCAGGTATAACTCATACTCTGATTCTACTCAATACCTGCTTAATACCCTTGCTAACTTAAGCATGGGAGTCCCTTGCAGGTACCCCCCACCCTCCGAAAAAGAAGGATCAGCACCACCACCGTGTCCAACAAGTCGGACACAGCGGCTCCAGCCACCGTCAACAGATCAGATACAACAACTCCGACCAAGTACCGAAGATCTCATCCGAGACCGACCTACAGTTTCAGGTAACCATCGGAATAGCGCCATTGGAAATAAAATTGATGTTGGTGGCATTAAAAATGACCAAGTTTTTTTCACCGGATTGTTCCATAAGCCTACTTCAAGATGATAAATTTAAAACTTATTTGTTTACTTCTTGATTTTCTATTTTGAATCAATTTTAAAATTTTTTGAATAGCACTACTGAATATAATAACGATAATAAAAAATAGAAAATGTTACAGAACAAAGATGACAAAGAAAAAACAAAATGAAAGGATATTTACAGAATTATATTATTGGAGTTAACATTTTATTAGTTTTATCCGATAAAGATAGACTTTGATAATTATCAAATACATTTAAATTTTTTTGATCAATTTTATTAATAATCGAAATTTTTATGATAAAAAATAATTATTTTATCTCAATAAAAATAACATGTTGAGTTCTTTTCAATTCATTTAAAAGTGCTCTTCTATCTGTTATTAAATTTTTGTTGAGTATTAAAAAGATACAAAGGTGTTGATTTATCTTATGTGATTTTAGTTATTAGCATCTTTTTAGTAGCATTACCCTAAGTTTTTGGTTCAATTAGGGGTATCTCTATTTATGTTAATAATTAATAATGGCAACTTTACTCAACAAATTGTAGAAAATTTAATCTTGAATTTGATAATTTAATAACGGTGATTGTTACAACATTCAGATACTGGTAATTATTAATTAGTTTATTACTATATTGATATGGATGCATTAATTAATAAAATATATAATATTAATGATGATTGAGGCAAATGGAGCGTTATTTTACACTTGTTAAAATCTAAAATGACTATGCATTAGGTGGTGTCTATTTGAAATTCTACTCACACATATATTGATTTTTGTTCGTAAATGTTCTATAAATTGCAATCCATGATATTACGAGAAAAGTTTATATCATATTATCATCACATTTTGTTTTCTTAAAAAACGGGAACTAAGTATTTAATTTCAAAAAAATGTTAGAGAGCATCATAATTAATTATTTTTTTATTATTTAGTTATTAATATTTAAAAATATAAAATAAAATATGTTATTTAAATATTAGATTAAAAAAATAAAATTAAAATAATTAAGTTAATAACTAAATAATAATAAAAAATAATAATTTTGATAGTTTTTTAGTAATTTTTTTTTAATTTCTCATAGTATACGTGGCATTAGGTTTTTTATTCATTGGGGCGTTTTGTTTTAACTTTTAAGGAAAAATTATTCAACAGTAAAAAAATTTATATATTCAAGAAATATGATAAGAGAAAGCACATTTTTTCTAATACGATATCATCATTTTTAACTTGGTTCCTCATTATGGCTTGGTAGCTTAGTTTCCCACAAAAAATGGAATATATTTGTTAAATTAGCAATTTATTGTTCTATATTATTATGGACACGAGTGTTAAAAGTTAAAACAGGCCGAATATGTAGAATGAATCCACCAAATTTGCCAAAAAGATTTGGGTTAGAAATTTGAATTTGTCAAATTTAAAAAAAAGTAAAGTATTGTTTTTGTCTTTAATGTTTGAGATAAGTTTTAAAATTGATCATAACATTTGAATTATTCTATTTAAGTCTGTAACGTTTTAAAATTGACTCAATGTTGTTCTGTCGTTAGGAATCTGTTAAAGGAATTGACGATGGGACAAAATTGAGACGATTTTAAAACATTAAGGACTTAAATAGGACGAACACGTTGGGGGACAAAAATGAGATATAGACATAAATTTTAATTTTATCCTTCAATAATATTATTTTTTATAGGGAAGGATAAAATAAAAATTTATTTATATGTATCGTTTTTGTCCCCAACGTTTTCGTCCTATTTAAGTCCCTAATATTTCAAAATTGTCTTAATTTTGTCCCGCCGTCAATTCCGTTAACAGATTCCTAACGGCAAGACAACATTGAGTCAATTTTGAAACGTTAGGGACTTAAATAAGATGATTCAAACGTTAGGGATAATTTTGAGACTTACCCCAAACGTTGGAGATAAAAACGATACTTTACTCTTAAAAAAATTTGCCTAGTCCGCATAGCTAAATTTATGGATTTTTATCTTAGTTTAGGAAAATTTTTACTTTTAAAAAGTAACTTATAAAAATGAGCTTTTACAAGATAATTTTTTAAAATTTGTAGCATTAGTGTTTTGTAAATCAAATTAAAAATAATTTTTAATAAGTACAAATAACAAGAAGTGTATTTAGTAAAATATTTTTTAAAATTTAAAATTACTACAATAGACATTAATATAAAAATTAAATTTAAATATTAATTAATATATAAAATTATATTAGACATTTTATTTTTGATAAGTACAAGCAAATTTTAAAAAATTATTTCTTAAATATTTTCAAAAACATTCCTAACTTTTAAAAATTACAAGTACAAACATAAGTACATAAATTTTTTGATTTACTAAATATAAAATGAGATATTTATATTTTTAAAAAGCACAGACACCTTTTTAAAAAGTTTTACCAAATCAAATATTTGATAGACTAGAATAAGCCGGTCCATCGAGCGGCCAAATATATATATTTTTTAAAATCTTACAAAAATGTAATTAGTGATAAAAATTAAAAATTATATAATTTTTAAAAACATTTATTTCACTTTTTTAATTTTTGTTAATTATTTTATTTTTTATGTTTTATTAATTTAACACTCTTTTATATGTACTCAAGTTATGTCGCTTAACTTGCTCCTTAAAATAAAAAATAGTTCTTTTATTTTCTATTACAAAACTCTATTCCTATTTTTGTGCCGTATTCTATCATAAATAGTTATTGTTTAAAATTAGTTATTTAAAAATTAATTTGAAATTGATATTTTTTACTCTTTGCAGCAATTTAAGAACGAATATTATTGTAGAAAATTCTATTAACGTTGAAAATTTAAAAAATTATGAAAATTGTTATGT
This sequence comes from Arachis stenosperma, assembly GCF_014773155.1. Lineage (NCBI taxonomy): Eukaryota > Viridiplantae > Streptophyta > Magnoliopsida > Fabales > Fabaceae > Arachis > Arachis stenosperma. Next base: position 123,195,147 of record NC_080385.1, on the reverse strand, counting down.
ATTTTGATTATTTTTTATTTGTATTTAATTTATAATTAAATTTTTAATTGTTATATTTTTTAAGAGTTAGGCGACATAATGCGAAGTAGACTAGCATTTTAAGCTCGCTTTATAGAAATTTTTTAAGTGTATAATTATTTAAACAAGAATTATATACACAAACTTAATTTGTACCATCGTCACATTTGAGAATACGTTACTCAACCACCTTATCATGAAAACTTTTAACATGAGTAATAAACCATAATTTGATGGTTTATTTTGCATTAAAATGAGTAAATTTTATCAATTTATTTTATATTTATTCACTGAAATAGTATGATTTTATGAATTTCTCTTAAATTGTGCCTAAGATTAAAAACATATTTTTTAGTCTCTTAAAGTTCTGAATTTAATTTACTTTAATTCCATTTGATGCCTTCATGTGTTTGTTGAAGTGTTTTCAGACTTATAACACAAGTATGGATTGAAGAAGTGAAGAAAAAGTATGCAAAAATGGAGAATTCATGAAAAAATGGAGTTTGGAGCATTTCAGGGTCATGCGTACACATGAGACCACATGCCTCATGTGTACGCATGAATATCAAATTGTGCGTATGCATGCCTCACGCTAACGCACATTTTGGAAATTCGCGATTTCACATGTGTACGCATGACTGCCAGCACGTGATTTCACTTAAGTGAACACGTGGGTCATGATTTAGGAGCTTTCTTGGTTTCAATCCAACTCATTTATGAAGTATTTCAAGCCAAACTCAAACAGGATGAATGAGAGAGCAATTAAGATAGGTTTTTATTATGTTTTAGTTTAGATTTCTAGAGAGAGAAGCTCTCTCTTCTCTCTAGAATTTAGGGTTTTAGATTTTGTTTTCTCCTAGATTTAGGTTTTGATCTTACTTTGATTTAGTTTCATTTGCAATTTTTTGTTCTAGCATCTTAATTCTCTTATTGTTACTTGTTTATTTCTCTAGTTTGTTACTTTCATATTTATGAATCATTGTTAATTTTGATTCCATTTAATACAATTTGATGTCTTTATATTTATTGTTACTTAATTGAGTTGTTATTATTGTTTTCTTACAATTGGTAGTTATAGATTTTATTATTCATGCAATTTACCATGTCATTTACTTTCTTTCTATTTAATTTTATGTCAATTGCTATCACAATCCCCTTTCTCCTTCATAGCCAATGATGTGCACACTCACTACAATTCCATGGGAGAAAGACTTGGGACTTAAAACTCCCGGTTTTTATTGGTTTGTATTGTGACAAATAAATTAAACTTTGATTGAGGGTCATTTGTCGGTTGGGAACTATACTTGCAACGAATCCATTCTTTCAATTGGTAAAATTTCCTAACCGACGATCGGCCGTCCATCAAGCTTTTGGCGCCGTTGCCAGAGAATTGTAAAGGTGTTATATTATTGGCTATTGTGAATATGTTAATATGTAAATAGCTTGCTTTTTGGTTGGTTGCTTGTTTTTGTTAGTAATTAGGATTTTGTCTTCCTTATTTCTTCATATCTTTTGTTTTTATTTTCTCTTTTTTCTATGAATTCTCACCCTTTGGGCTTGGATTTTGGTTATTACTATGTTGCAGGGAATGGTAACTTCAATGCCGAGTAGCATTTTGGAAAGAAAAATCAATTGAGGAGGAGCTAAGTGCTTAAAGATAACCTTCTTGGCAAAAATCTCCTCCGGTGCACTATGATCACAATCCTCCCTATGGTGAACACCAATTCAATGGATATGGTGGGTCTTTTTATGGTTATTGATAAGCGGATATTTTATACGCTTTTTGCCATCATTTTCATATAGTTTTTAGTATGTTTGTTTAAGTTTTATTAAGTTTTCATAGGTTTTAGTGCAATATTCATATTTTTTGGATTCTACTTTGAGTTTGTGTGTTTTTATGCAATTTTAGGTATTTTCTGGCTGAAATTGAGGAGCTTGAGCAGAAGTCTGATTCAAAAGCAGAGAAAGGACTGCAGATACTGTCAAGATCTGACCTCTGTGCACTCGAAGGAGCTTTTCTGGAGCTACAGAAGTTTAAATGGCGCACTCTCAATAGCTATGAAAAGCTAACATCAAGGGCTTTCCAGACATATATAATAGTTTATACTTTGTTTTGGAATTGAAGGCCCAAAACTAGCATTCAAGGTTAGCCACCAGTCCCATTCCTGGTGTCCAGCGCCCACAAGGGAGCAACTAGAGTTCAACGCCCAAAAGGGGGTCCCTAGCCACCGTTCAACACCCCTAAGGGACATTAGCATGTGGGAGACACTCAAGCTCAGCCCAAACACTCACCAAGTGGGCCCTATAAGTGGATTTTTACACTTATAAGTCTAGTCTATCATATTTCTGTAATCCTTAGTCATTAGATTAGTATTATAGGAGAAAATCTTATCTTATCTTATTTCAAATTCAAATTTTAGAATACAATTTCCAAAATTTAAAAATTTAAAATTTAAAATTTAAAATTTCAAAATCAAATCTTTTTCAAAAATCAAATTTCAAATCTTATGTTTTTCAAACTTTTTTCAAATTCGTATCTTATCTTTTCTAATTTCAAATTTTAAATTAAAATCTTTTTCAAATCTTTTCAATTTCTATCTTATCTTTTCTAATTTTAAATTTTAAATTCAAATCTTTTCTAATCTTCTATCTTATCTTGTTTTAGTGCAATATTCACATTTTTTGGATTCTACTTTGAGTTTGTGTGTTTTTATGCAATTTTAGGTATTTTCTGGCTGAAATTGAGGAGCTTGAGCAGAAGTCTGATTCAAAAGCAGAGAAAGGACTGCAGATACTGTCAAGATCTGACCTCTGTGCACTCGAAGGAGCTTTTCTGGAGCTACAGAAGTTTAAATGGCGCACTCTCAACAGCTATGAAAAGCTAACATTAAGGGCTTTCCAGACATATATAATAGTTTATACTTTGTTTTGGAATTGAAGGCCCAAAACTAGCATTCAAGGTTAGCCACCAGTCCCATTCCTGGCGTCCAGCGCCCACAAGGGAGCAACTAGAGTTCAACGCCCAAAAGGGGGTCCCTAGCCACCGTTCAACACCCCTAAGGGACATTAGCATGTGGGAGACACTCAAGCTCAGCCTAAACACTCACCAAGTGAGCCCTATAAGTGGATTTTTGCACTCATAAGTCTAGTCTATCATATTTCTGTAATCCTTAGTCATTAGATTAGTATTATAGGAGAAAATCTTATCTTATCTTATTTCAAATTCAAATTTTAGAATACAATTTCTAAAATTTAAAAATTTAAAATTTAAAATTTAAAATTTCAAAATCAAATCTTTTTCAAAAATCAAATTTCAAATCTTATGTTTTTCAAATTTTTTTCAAATTTGTATCTTATCTTTTCTAATTTCAAATTTTAAATTCAAATCTTTTTCGAATCTTTTCAATTTCTATCTTATCTTTTCTAATTTTAAATTTTAAATTCAAGTCTTTTCTAATCTTCTATCTTATCTTGTTTTCAAATCTTTCTTAATTAGTTACTTATTTTCTCTTTCTTCTTTTTCAAAACTTCCTAACTAATTCTTCTCTCTCCTAATTTTCGAAAATATCTTCTCTCTTTCTCTCTCTTCTTTTTTGAAAATTCATTATTTAATTTTCAAATCTTTTTAGTTAATTAGATTTATTTTCGAATTTATTTAATAAATAAAAATAAAAACAAAAATATTTTCTCTTTTTACTTCTAATTTTCGAATTCGTCTCTCCTTATAGCAGAATTCTTTCTCTCTTCTCTCTATCATTATTCTTCTTTCTTCTTCACAACTCACAGGGAGTCCTCTGTTCTTGAAAATGGAGCTCCCATTCTTCTTCTTTCTTGTTTTCTTTTTCTTGTTTATGACCAAGAACAAAGATAAAGAACCTCTCTTTAATCCTGACCCTGAACCTGAGAAAATTCTAAGGAGATGTTTACAACAAGTTAAAGTACAACACTTCGGAAGAAACCTCTTAGAAAATTTCAAACAAGAAGTTGAAGACATGGCAAACAATGCTAACAATGGAGGAGATGCAAGAAAGGTTCTTGGTGACTACACCATACGCACCTCTGATTTCTATGGAAGAAGTATCCGTATACCTTCCATTAGAGCTAACAACTTTGAGGTTAAGCCTTAGTTAGTCTCTCTTTTACAACAGAATTACAAGTTTTATGGACTTCTACTAAAAGATCCACACCAATTTCTGTCAGAATTCTTGCAAATATGTGATACTATTAAGACCAATAGAGTGGATTCAGAGGTCTACAGACTTATGCTCTTTCCTTTGCTGTTAGAGACAGAGCTAAAATATGGTTGGATTCTCAACCCAAAGAAATCTTAGACTCTTGAAAAAGTTAGTCAATGCTTTCTTGGCCAAATTCTTTCCTCCTCAGAAGATGAGCAAAATCAGAGTGTAAGTTCAAACTTTCAGACAAAGAAAAGGTGAATCCCTCTATGAATTTTGGAAAAGATACAAGCAACTGATCAGGAGATGTCCTTCTGACATTCTCTTAGAATGGTCTATCTTAGGCATCTTCTATGATGGCTTGTCTAAGATGTCCAAAAAATCATTGGACAGCTCTACAAGTGGATCACTCCACTTGAAGAAAATGCCTGCAGAAGCAAGAGAACTCATTGAGATAGTTGCAAACAACCAATTCATGTACACCTCTGAGAGAAATCCTGTGAACAATTAGGTCCCTCAGAAGAAAGGAGTTCTTAAAGTTGACACTTTGAATGCCATATTGGCTCAAAACAAGATCTTGACCCAATAGGTCAATATGATCTCTTAGCATTTGACTAGAATGCAAGCTACAGCAGGCAGCACTCAAGAAGCTTCCCCTGACCAACCCACCATGAAAGAGGTGAATTACATGGGAGAACCCTATGAAAACACCTACAATTCCTCATGGAGGAACCATCCTAATCTTTCATGGAAAGATCAATAGAAGCCTCAGCATGGCTTCAATAATAATCAAGGTGGAAGAACCTAGAATAGGTTCAACAACATGCTACCATTCCCATCTTCTCAAGGGAATATGGAGACTCTTAAGCAGAGCATTTCTGACTTAGTAACTATAGTCTCCAACCTCTCTAAGACCACTCATAGTTTCACAACTGAAACAAGATCCTCCATTAGAAATTTAGTGGTACAAGTTGGTCAACTGGGCAAGAGAATTCCTGAGACTCCTCCTAACACTCTTCCTAGTAAAACTGAAGTGAACCCAAGAGAAGAGTGCAAGGCCATCACCACAGAGGATAAGGCCGAATCTGGAGAAACTAAGATGGCATTGAGCACCAGTGAGGAAGACCTCACTAGGCATTCAACGCCCAAGCTGGCACAGAAGCTGGCATTGAACGCCACAGGCATTAAAGCTGGCGTTGAACGCCAGTGAGGAAGCCCTCACTGGGCATTCAACGCCCAAACTGGCAGGGAATCTGGCGTTGAATGCCAGGAAGGAGGTCCCTTTTGGGCATTCAATGCCCAACTTGGCAAAGGAACTTGCATTGAACGCCAGTGAAGGGATGCATGATGGGCGTTGAACGCCCAAAGAACCACCAGAACTGGCGTTGAACGCTAGTACTAGCTTACCTACTGAGTATTCAGCACCCACTGAAGAAATTCCTATCCAAGAATTAAAGGAAGCCAAGGCTCATGTAGAGACCATAGAGGTTCCCTTGCATGCACTCCTACAGTGCATGAGTTCTGATGAATACTCATCCTCTGATGGGGATGAGGACACTAGGAAAGAGCAAGTTATTCAGTACCTAATAGCTCTCATGAGGCTAAATGCCAAGCTATTTGGTACAAATCCTTTGGAGGAAAAACCTTTAGTGCTTACCAAAGACCTCAATGCTTTGGTACAACAGAAGCTAACTCAGAAGCTTTCGAATCCCGGATGCTTCCTAATTTCTTGCACCATAGGCACAATGACCTTTGAGAAGGCTCTGTGAGACCTAGGGTCAAGTATAAACCTCATGTCACTCTCTATAATGGAAAAGTTAGGAATCCTTGAGGTACAAGCTATAAATATCTCACTAGAGATGGCAGACAAATCAATGAAGAAAGCATATGGCTTAGTAGAGGATGTGTTGGTAAAGGTTGAAGACCTTTACATCCCTGCAAACTTCATAATCTTATATATTGAGGAAGATGAGGATGAATCCATCATCCTTGGGAGACCTTTCCTAGCTACTGCCAATTCTATCATTGATGTAGCTAAGGGAGAACTGCTTTTACAACTAAGGGAGGATCACATCTTGTTCAAGATGCCTCACCCCAACTTTTCCTCTGAAAAAAGAGAGATAACTGTGCAACACTTAGTGTTCCAACCATCTCTTTCAGTGAAAAACTTTACTAAGCCCCCAAACACCAATTCTAAGTTTGGTGTTGGGCAGCCATCAACAAGCACTGAGAGCAAAGGTATTAAGAAGAAAGTACCTAAAGGCTAGAAGGACAAGAAAGTCCCCATTGAAGGCCTCTCCCCTGGCATGAGAGTTGTCTTCACCAAGAAACCAGTCATACCACATACAATGAGTTGTGCCTTATCTCTAGAGCACGTGGAGCTCATCCATGAGAAGATAAGAAGAAAGTTCACTGTAACGGGCGAAATTCTGAGCCGATATCATTCTTCATAAGGAGCTAACCGTCAAGCTAGTGACGTTAAAGAAGCGCTTGTTGGGAGGTAATTGATGCGTGAGCATCTTTCCTATCTTTTCCTAGTGAATAGTCATTTAAATTGTTGAGTTTAATTAAGAATTAATTATCTTTTAGCCATTATGGATGCTACTTTGAGTCTTGTGCAATTCTGTTTATTTTAGGTAGCATTTAGCTGGATTTAGAGCACAATAATTAAAGGAGATGACCAGCGAGGAGCAACGCGTGCGCGTACCTGACGCGTGCGCGTGATTTGGAGATTTACACAGGGACGCGTGCGCGTACCTGACGCGTACGCGTGACACCCGAAGAAGACCATCAACGCGTACGTATGACTGACGCGTACGCATGACATGCGCCACGTGCAAAAAACGCAGAAAACGCTGCGGGCAATTTCTGGGCCCCATTTTGGCACTCAAGTAAGGCGCAACTCTTTGCCAAGTTAGGCATGGATCCAGTGAAGCAAGTGGTCCCCATCCATCAATTGAAGACTTGCTGATTGCTATAATTAATTCTGATTTAAATTCAAATTTGATTTTAAAATAGCAAAATATATTATTTTAATTTTAGAAAATAGATTTTTAAATCAATTAGGATTATATATAAAAAGGAGAAACTTTTCTTCTAGGGGGATTCCATTCTATTCCAATTGACATTCCGCATTTTATAGTTTACCTGAATCCTTATTTTTCTCTCTGAACCATGAGCAACTAAACCTCCATTGATAAGGTTAGGAGCTCTGTCTATTGTATGGATTAATACTATTATTTTTCTATTTTAATTCATGTTTTGCTTTATATTTCAAGAATTGTTTTCGTTCTTTATCTTATGAATTTGGGTGGAACGAAAGTATGACCCTATTTCTAATTGAGTTCTTGTATAACATGGAGAAGCTCTTTACTTGAACAACAGCTTGAAAATAATTTCTCCTAAATTCTAATTATCTGGATTTAACGGGATACGTGACATATAATCCTCTTATATTTGGATAATTAGGACTTCTGTGGCATAATAACTAGAATTTAACTTCACCCCCTAATTGGAATTAATTGACCAAGGAATTTGTGGTTAATGAAAGTTAGAGGAGACTAGAAAGGTCTAAGGAATTAGGGTCTAGTCACATATAGTTTGCCATGAATTAAATCTTGCATGATTAAAATAGTTAGTAAGAAAAGTCAATCCGGAAAATAGATAACTCTGAAGCCTTAACTACCTTCTTCATATTGTTTTAACTTCAATTTATTGCTTACTTTCTGATTCTCTAAATTACTGTTTAATGCTTTTGAACACTCAAACACTATTTTCTGCTTGTTTGACTAAGTAAATTAATCAACCATTGTTGCTTAGTCCATTAATCCTCGTGGGATCGACCCTTACTCACCTGAGGTATTACTTGGTACGACCTGGTGCACTTGTCGGTTAGTTTGTGGGTTATAAATTCGGTACCAAGTTTTTGGCGCCGTTGCCGGGGATTGATTGTGATTGACAACTATTGGTTGTTTGATTTGTTAGATTAGTCATTTTTGCTTTAATTTAATTTAACTTAGTTCTTAAAAAATTATTTTCATTTATTTTATTTAAAATTTTTTTCTCTTAATTTTTGAAATTAAGTTTGGTGTCCCCGTAGTAATTTTCTTAAAAAAATATTTTTTTAAAAATCCTAGTATCTTTCTTTGTTTAATTTTTGAATTTATAGTTCACTTCTTTTTATTTATTTTCGAATTTTTTATTTTTATTATTCTTTATTTTATTCCTTTTCAAAAAAAAATTTCTGTTCTTTCTTCTTTACTTTGTTGTTTACCACATGGTGCATTTAATTCTGTTTGGTGTTTTGTTCTAAGGAAAAATAATGGAGAGAGATCACATGGGTTACTACTCACACCCATGGAGTGATTCTTATTATTGTGGATGGAGGAACTACCCAAATTTTGGTTGGCAAAGTCAAAACCAAAGAAACTTCAATGTTCTATATTCCAACTATCAAGAACCACCATCTCCATATTCATATCAAGAACCACCATCTCTCTAACCATACCAAGAACCATCATCTTTTTACTCTTATCAAGAATCATCATCTCCTTCTTATTCATATCAAGAGCCACCATCTTCTTATTCATATCAAGTACCATCAGATCTTGAGCTTCTCATGAAAGAATTCATACATGATATAAAGACGAGTGTAAAAAATGTAGCGAAATATGTACAGTCGATTATCAAGAACCAGGAAGAGGAACAAGCAAATTCCTTCCCAAGAGATACAATGCAAGATCCTATGGAAGAAAGTAAGAAAATCAATCAAACGAGTTTATACTCCAGTGAATTAGAGAACTTTCCACCCTCACACATGGAAGAGGAGAAAGATGTACCAACAAAGGAAGAGGATGCAACAACAAAGAAGGAAGATGCACAAACAACGGAGGTTGTAAAGGATGAAAACAATTATGGGAATCTACACTCCAATGCAGCAGAGAGTGGCATAGAGAGTGAGTTTATTGAACCACCAATTCAAGAAGTTCTTGATGAAGGGTACACTCTAACCATCACACAACACCAAAATTTTGAAATCAAAGAAGTGAAGGCAACCAAGGAAAACACTGAAAAGGGGATTGTGAGCAAGAAACAAAAGACAATATCCATGAAAAATAGAAGGTCAGAAAAAAACAATCCAACCTCTACACCAATAGGCAAGGTAAATCAAGCTAATCACAATAAAAGAAAGCTTGTTAGGAGGACTTTATATCTGGGGACACTAATCTTCACCTATCCCCCTTTGGAGTCATTTCTTTTAACCAACTGGAAGAAGAGGAAGAAAATTCAACAATCAAGTGTCAAGCTAGTGACATTAAAGAAGCACTTGTCGGGAGGCAACCCGATAATTTCGTATCCTTAGTTATTTTTTGTAGTAGTGGTTTTCTTATTTATTTGATTTTTATTGAGTTTTTACTGTTTTTCCTTCATTTTACGTGTGCTCTGATCATGCAGCTATTTTAGAACAGGAACCGAACATTTCAAAAGATATTTCAAAAAAAAAGAGAGAAGAGAAAATAGGCCGTAAGCTGCGCTGGAGTTGTGCAGGAATTATGCATCGTGCACCAGCTCACCCATGCGTACGCGTACCAGACATGTACACGTCCCTCTGGTTCACAGACCACCCACGCGTGCGTGTGCCTGATGCGCACGCGTGCCTTGAAAAATCGACGTAAATGGGTGCATGGCCGAAAGTTATGCTGGTCTCGCGCTGGTACTGTGCTAGCCACGCAACTCAACCCATGCGTTCGCGTCCCTGACGCGCACGCGTCGATCGCGCCACATCACTTACCCAGCACGCCGCCTAGATTTCAATTATTTTCTCTCCCTCTCAAATCCTAATTCTCTCTTATTCTTTTATCCTTTTATACTTATTTTATCATACTAATTGTTTTTTTATGTCCCTCTCTGTTTTCAGTTCTTCTTTACTTGAGGACAAGCAAACCTTTAAGTTTGGTGTTGTCGCGTCGCTTATAGATTTTCTGTTTATTTTAATGGCACCAAAGGGAGGCGAATCATTTTCACAAAGGAGCACAACCTAAAGAATGAGACGGCCACTAGGATAACTGAGGTGGTTGAGTTCCTTTCATTCTATATTATTTCCTCGTGCTCTTACTATGTTATGTTCCAGTTTTCTACTGTTTTGTTTTAGTTATTGCATGATCCTTTGTTATTTCAATTCCTAAGTTTCAATTTATTTTGCTATTTTTTATTTTATTTTATTTGCTTTAATGTTGAAAGGTATCTCATGTATTACCCACTGAGCTTGAATTCAAAAGAAAAAGAAGTGAGGTATTGCATGAGAAATTGAGTTTATATTTAAGAATAGTCTTATTTACTTAAATGTGGTGGTATTATTTGTGATTTGAATGCATGACATGCACAGTGCATATTTGAATTTGAATCAAAGGATATTGATGTATAAGGAATAGGAATTTATAGAATTATTATGACTTCTCTGAAATAAACAAATATTTAATCCTTGAAGCAAAAGAAATAGCAAAAGAAAAAAAAAACTATAAAAGCAAGGTCCAAGACTCTGAGCATCAATGACTAGGAGGTCAGACATGATTAAAAGCTCAAAGAGTTGTTTCCCTAGTCATATGCTTGTGGTGTGATTGTGTCAAGTAATCCTTCAGACAGAACACTAAGAGTCGAGATCAAATGCATTTAAAAGAGTATGCCAAAAGCTTTGAGCACCACTGTCTGGGGTAACTGGAAGAAAAATCAGAACTTAAAGAGAGTTCCCCAGTTAAGTGCTTGTAGTGTTTCTGTGTCAAGTAACCCTTGAGACAAAACATTTAAAGTCACAGCTAGGCTCAAGGTGCAAAGCACCAAAGAAAATAAATTAAAGTAAATTTTGCTGTGTTCAAGGATTAAACTGGAGTATAAAGATCAGAGAATACATAATATGATCCGGATTCTAATTCCGAATGACACTGACATTCCTCTGATTCGAAGGAGAGTGAGATGCCAAAACTGTTCAAAATTACAATGAATAAACCCCATTTTATGTATATTCTTGAGCATGATTAAACTCTCACTTCTCATGCAAATTCATAATTTAATCATGCACTTATTTTGGTTGCTTGAGGACAAGCAACAATTCAAGTTTGGTGTTGTGATGCGTGAGCATCTTTCCTACCTTTTCTTAGTGAATTTGCATTTAAATTGTTGAGTTTAATCAAGAATTAATTATCTTTTAGCCACTATGGATGCTAATTTGAGTCTTGTGCAATTCTGTTTATTTTAGGTAGCATTTAGCTGGATTCAGAGCACAAGAATTAAAGGAGATGACCAGCGAGGAGCGACGCGTGCGCGTACCTGACACGTGCGCGTGATTTGGAGATTTGCACAGTGACGCGTGCGCTTACCTGACGTGTACGCGTGACACCCGAAGAAGACCATCGACGCGTACGCATGACATGCGCCACGTGCAAAAAAACACAGAAAATGCTGGGGGCGATTTCTAGGTTCCGTTTTGGCATACAAGTAAGGCGCAGCTCTTTGCCAAGTTAGCATGGATCGAGTGAAGCAAGTGGTCCCCATCCATCAATTGATGACTTGTTGATTGCTATAATTAATTCTGATTTAAATTCAAATTGATTTTAAAATAGGAAAATATATTATTTTAATTTTAGAAAATAGATTTTTAAATCAATTAGGATTAGATATAAAAAGGAGAAACTTTTCTTCTATGGGGGATTCCATTCTATTCCAATTGACATTCTGCATTTTACAGTTTACCTGAATCTTTATTTTTCTCTCTGAACCATAAGCAACTAAACCTCCATTGTTAAGGTTAGGAGCTCTGTCTATTGTATGGATTAATACTATTATTTTTCTATTTTAATTCATGTTTTGCTTTATATTTCAAGAATTATTTTTGTTCTTTATCTTATGGATTTGGGTGGAACGGAAGTATGACCCTCTTTCTAATTGAGTTCTTGTATAACTTGAAAAAGCTCTTTACTTGAACAACAGTTTGAAAACAATTTTTCCTAAATTCTAATTATCTGGATTTAACGGGGTATGTGACATATAATCCTCTTATATTTGGATAATTAGGTCTTTTGTGGCATAATAACTAGAATTTAACTTCACCACCTAATTGGAATTAATTGACCAATGAATTGGCGGTTGATGAAAGTTAGAGGAGACTCAAAAGGTCTAAGGAATTAGGGTCTAGTCACATATAGTTTGCCATGAATTAAATCTTTCATGATTAAAATAGTTAGTAAGAAAAGTTAATCCAGAAAATAGATAACTCTGAAGCCTTAATTTCCTTCTTCATATTGTTTTCACTTCAATTTATTGCTTGCTTTCTAATTCTCTAAATTACTGTTTAATGCTTTTGAACACTCAAACACTATTTTCTGCTTGTCTGACTAAGTAAATTAATCAACCATTGTTGCTTAGTCCATCAATCCTCATGGAATCGACCCTCACTCACCTGAGGTATTACTTGGTACGACCCGGTGCACTTTTCGGTTAGTTTGTGGGTTATAAATCCCGCACCAGCAACCCAACCTTATTTAGTTATTTATATTTCCTCTAATTTCTTAAGTTTGTTTTTCTTTAATTATTTCTTTAGGTTCATGATCATGTGAAGCAGTTAGAACAAAGACAGAAAGGTTCAACAATGAAAACAGAACACTCTGGATAGAGTGTCTTGCTGGCATTAAACGCCAGCCAGGGGCAGACCGTGGGCGTTCAACGCCCAAAAATGGGAGCCTTGCTGGTGTTGAATGCCAGCCAGGGGCAAAGCCAAGGCGTTCAATGTCCCAATTGGCAGCAGAGCTAGTGTTGAATGCTAGCCAGAGGCAGATCCTAGGCGTTCAAATGGCCATGCAGAGGGCAGGGATTCTGAATGTCCTAGCCTCTTACGACCAGTGGGTCCCACAGCATCTTTACCTACCCCACTTCTTCCCTCTTACTTTCACTCTTCCCCATACACTCTTTCCTATAAGCCCTAGCCCAATCACATCCATATCACTTCCCCAAATCCATTATAACTCTAACCAACCCTCACTCACTTCAAAATCACATTTCCCTCCTATTTATCCCACCCATGGCCGAAACCTAACCTAGCTCACTCCTATAAATACCCCTCATTCTAACCCTTCATACACACACCTTTCATACACATCAAAGCCCCCTTGGATGGATTGCTTTCTCCCTCCTTCTTCTTCTATTTTCTTCTTATTCTACTCCATTATTCTCTTTTATTTATTTTTTGCTCGAGGACGAGCAAAGATTTTAAGTTTGGTGTGAAAAAAGTGTTACTTTTTGCTTTTCATTACTACTTATGGAACCCAAGATTGGAGAACCCTCTAGAAAGAGGAAAGGAAAGGATGTAGCTACCACCTTCGAAACTTGGGAGATGGAGAGATTTATCACCAAAGCCCACTAAGACCACTTCTATGAAGTAGTGGCAGAGATGAAGGTGATTCCTGAGGTCCCTTTTAGGCTTAAGAAGAACGAGTATCCGAAAATCCGAAGAGAGATCCGGAGAAGAGGTTGGAAAGTCCTAACCAATCCCATCCAAGAGGTTGGGATCTTAATGGTGCAAGAGTTCTATGTTAATGCATGGGTCACGAAAAATCATGATTTTAGTGTGAACCCAAATCCAAAGAATTAGAGCACCATGGTCCAGGGGAGAATCTTGGACTTTAGTCTGGAAAATGTGAGGTTGGCATTCAACTTGTATTTGATGCAAGGAGACCTACATCCTTACACTAAAAAAGTCAACTTTGATCAAAGACTGGATCAAGTGCTTTCAGACATCTGTGTGGAAGGAGCATAGTGGAAAAGGAATTCCCAAGGCAAGCCCATTCAATTAAGAAGGCTTAACCTCAAGCCCTTAGCTAGAGGATGATTGGAATTCATCCAACGCTCTATCATTCCTACTAGCAATCAATCAGAAGTGACCATTGGTAGAGCCATCATGATCCATTGCATCATGATTGGGAGTGAAGTGGGAGTACATAAGGTGATACCTCAAGAATTGTACAAGATAGCTGAAAAGCCTTCCACCAAAGCAAGGTTAGCTTTCCTCACCTCATTTATCACCTATGCAATTCAGCTGGAATTGTCATAGAGGGAGACATCTTCATTAAAGAAGACAAGCCCATCACTAAAAAGAGGATGGAGCAAACTAGAGAGTATGCACATGAGCCTGTGCAACCGCCTCAGCAATTAATCCCTGGGATACTGGTGCACGAAATTGTGATCAATACTTTTCAAAACATAAACAATCCCTAGTAATGGCTCCAAAGACTTGGTGCTCAATACCATGGCATAAACACAACTTCGCACAACTAACCAGCAAGTGCACTGGGTCGTCCAAGTAATAAACCTTACGCGAGTAAGGGTCGATCCCACGGAGATTGGTGGTATGAAGCAAGCTATGGTCATCTTGTAAATCTCAGTCAGGCAGACTCAAATGGGTATAGTGATGAACGAAAGTAACATAAAAGATAAAGATAGAGATACTTATGTATATCATTGGTGTAAGAGCTTCAGACAAGCGTATGAAGATGCCTTCCCTTCCGTCTCTCTGCTTTTCTACTATCTTCATCCAATCCTTCTTACTCCTTTCCATGGCAAGCTCGTGTAGGGTTTCACCGTTGTCAATGGCTACCTCCCATCCTCTCATTGGAAATACGTTCCTGATGCTCTGTCACAGCATAGGCTATCCATCTGTCGGTTCTCAATCAGGCCGGAATAGAATCCAGTGATTCTTTTGCGTCTGTCACTAACGCCCCGCCCTCAGGAGTTTGAAGCACGTCACAGTCATTCAATCATTGAATCCTACTCAGAATACCACAGACAAGGTTAGACCTTCCGGATTCTCTTGAATGCCGCCATCAGTTCTTGCCTATACCACGAAGACTCTGATCTCACGGAATGGCTGGCTCGTTTGTCAGGCGAGCACTCGGTTGTCAGGCGATCAACCATGCATCATGCAATCAGAAGTCCAAGAGATATTCACTAAGCCTCATATGCTTGTAGAACAAGAATGGTTGTCAGTCACCTTGTTCATAGGTGAGAATAATGATGAGTGTCACGGATCATCACATTCATCAAGTTGAAGAACAAGTGATATCTTGGACAAAGAACAAGCGGAATTGAATAGAAGAACAATAGTAATTGCATTAATACTCGAGGTACAGCAGAGCTCCACACCTTAATCTATGGTGTGTAGAAACTCCACCGTTGAAAATACATAAGAACAGGGTCTAGGCATGGCCGAATGGCCAGCCTCCCATATGATCTAAGATAGCATAAAATTAGAAGATAGCTACCAAGATGTCAAATACAATAGCAAAAGGTCCTACTTATAGAAAACTAGTAGCCTAAGGTGTACAAAGATGAGTAAATGACATAAAAAATCCACTTCCGGGCCCACTTGGTGTGTGCTTGGGCTGAGCAATGAAGAATTTTCGTGTAGAGACTTATCTTGGAGTTAAACGCCAGCTTTTATGCCAGTTTGGGCGTTTAACTCCCATTTAGGTGCCAGTTCCGGCGTTTAACGCTGGAATTTCTTGAGGTGACTTTGAACGCCGGTTTGGGCCATCAAATCTTGGGCAAAGTATGGACTATCATATATTGCTGGAAAGCCCAGGATGTCTACTTTCCAACGCCGTTGAGAGAGCGCCAATTGGGCTTCTGTAGCTCCAGAAAATCCACTTCGAGTGCAGGGAGGTCAGAATCCAACAGCATCTGCAGTCCTTTTGAGTCTCTGGATCAGATTTTTGCTCAGATCCCTCAATTTCAGCCAGAAAATACCTGAAATCACAGAAAAACACACAAACTCATAGTAAAGTCCAGAAAAGTGAATTTTAACTAAAAACTAATAAAAATATACTAAAAACTAACTAGATCATACTAAAAACATACTAAAAACAATGCCAAAAAGCGTATAAATTATCCGCTCATCACAACACCAAACTTAAATTGTTGCTTGTCCCCAAGAAACTAAAGATCAAATAAGATAAAAAGAAGAGAATATGCAATGAACTCCAAAAACATCTATGAAGATCAGTATTAATTAGATGAGCGGGGCTTTTAGCTTTTTGCCTCTGAATAGTTTTGGCATCTCACTTTATCCTTTGGAACTCAGAATGATTGGCCTCTTTAGGAACTCAGAATCCAGATAGTGTTATTGATTCTCCTAGTTAAGTATGATGATTCTTGAACACAGCTACTTATTGAGTCTTGGCCGTGGCCCAAAGCACTCTGTCTTCCAGTATTACCACCGGATACATACATGCCACAGACACATAATTGGGTGAACCTTTTTAGATTGTGACTCAGCTTTGCTAGAGTCCCCAATTAGAGGTGTCCAGGGTTCTTAAGCACACTCTTTTTGCCTTGAATCACAACTTTATTTCTTTCTTTTTCTTTTTCTTCTCTTTTTTTTTTCTTGCTTCCTTCTCTTTTTTTTTTTGTATTCACTGCTTTTTCTTGCTCCAAGAATCATTTTTATGATTTTTCAGATCCTCAGTAACATGTCTCCTTTTTCATCATTCTTTCAAGAGCCAACATTCATGAACCACAAATTCAAAAGACATATGCACTGTTCAAGCATACATTCAGAGAACAAAAGTGTTGCCACCACATCAAAATAATTAAACTGTTATAAAATTCAAAATTCATGCAATTCTTTTTCTTTTTCAATTAAGTGCGTTTTTATTTAAGAAAGGTGATGGATTCATAGGACATTCATAACTTTAAGGCATAAACACTAAGACACTAATGATCATAAGACACAAACATGGATAAACATAAGCACTAAAATTCGAAAAACAGAAGAATAAAGAACAAGGAAATCAAGGAACGGGTCCACCTTAGTGATGGCGGCTCTTCCTTCCTCTTGAGGATCCTATGGAGTGTTTGAGCTCCTTAATGTCTCTTCCTTGTCTTTGTTGCTCCTCTCTCATGATTCTTTGAGGAGGAGGATCTCTTGTTTGCTCCATCCTTTTCTTGGTGATGGGCTTGTCCTCATCAATGGGGATATCTCCTTCTATGTCAACTCCAACTGAATAACAGAGGTGACAAATGAGGTGAGGAAAGGCTAACCTTGCCAAGGTAGAGGACTTGTCCGCCACCTTGTAGAGTTCTTGGGCTATAACCTCATGAACTTCCACTTCTTCTCCAATCATGATGCTATGGATCATGATGGCTCGGTCTAAAGTAACTTCGGACCGGTTGCTAGTGGGAATGATTGAGCGTTGGATAAATTCCAACCATCCTCTAGCCACGGGTTTGAGGTCATGCCTTCTTAATTGAACCGGCTTGCCTCTTGAATCTCTCTTCCATTGTGCGCCCTCTTCACATATGATTGTGAGGACTTGGTCCAACCTTTGATCAAAGTTGACCCTTCTTGTGTAAGGATGTTCATCTCCTTGCATCATAGGCAAGTTGAACGCCACCCTCACACTTTCCGGACTAAAATCCAAGTATTTCCCCCGAACCATTGTGAGATAATTCTTTGGATCCGGGTTCACACTTTGATCATGGTTCTTGGTGATCCATGCATTGGCATAGAACTCTTGAACCATCAAGATTCCGACTTGTTGAATGGGGTTGGTAAGCACTTCCCAACCTCTTCTTCGGATCTCATGGCGGATCTCCGGATATTCACCCTTTTTGAGTGAAAAGGGGACCTCGGGGATCACCTTCTTCAAGGCCACAACTTCATAGAAGTGGTCTTGATGCACCCTTGAGATGAATCTATCCATCTCCCATGACTCGGAGGTGGAAGCTTTTGCCTTCCCTTTCCTCTTTCTAGAGGTTTCTCCGGCCTTGGATGCCATAAGTGGTTATGGAAAAACGAAAAAGCAACGCTTTTACCACACCAAACTTAGAATGTTTGCTCGTCCTCGAGCAAAAGAAGAAAGAAGAGAGTAGAAGAAGAAGAAATGAGGAAGAGGGAGATGGTGGTGTATTCGGCCAAAGAGGGGGAGAAGTGTTGTTTAGGTTGTGTGAAAATGAAGGAGTGAAGAAGGGTTTATATAGGAGAGAGGGGAGATGAGGTTCGGCCATTATGGGTGGGTTTGGGAGGGAAAGTGGTTTGAATTTGAAGGGTGAGGTTGGTGGGGTTTTATGAAGGATGGATGTGAGTGGTGAAGAAAAAGATGGGATTTGATAGGTGAAGGGTTTTTGGGGAAGAGGTATTGAGGTGATTGGTGAATGGGGGAAGAAGAGAGAGAGTGGTGGTGGGTTGGTGGGGATCCTGTGGGGTCCACAGATCCTGTGGTGTCAAGGAGAAGTCATCCCTGCACCAAATGTTGCTCAAAATCACGTTTTGAGCCATTTCTGGCATTAAACGCCGGGCTGATGCCCATTCCTGGCGTTTAACGCCAGGTTCTTGCCCTTTTCTGGCGTTTAACGCCAGTCTGGTGCCCCTTTCTGGCGTTAAACGCCCAGAATGGTGCCAGACTGGGCGTTAAACGCCCAACTGCTAGGTTTACTGGCGTTTGAATGCCAGCAACTTCTTCCTCCAGGGTGTGCTATTTTTCTTCCTGTTTTTCATTCTGTTTTTGCTTTTTCAATGGATTTTGTGACTTCTTATGATCATCAACCTACAAAAAAAACATAAAATAACAAAAGAAAATATATAAACTATAATCATTGGGTTGCCTCCCAACAAGCGCTTCTTTAATGTCAGTAGCTTGACAGAGGGCTCTCATGGAGCCTCACAGATACTCAGAGCAATGTTGGAACCTCCCAACACCAAACTTAGAGTTTGAATGTGGGGTTTCAACACCAAACTTAGAGTTTGGTTGTGGCCTCCCAACACCAAACTTAGAGTTTGACTGTGGGGGCTCTGTTTGTCTCTGATTTGAGAGAAGCTCTTCATGCTTCTTCTCCATGGTGACAGAGGGGTATCCTTGAGCCTTAAACACATAGGATTCTTCATTCACTTGAATGATCAGTTCACCTCTATCAACATCAATCACAGCCTTTGCTGTGGCTAGGAAAGGTCTGCCAAGGATGATGGTTTCATCCATGCATTTCCCAGTCTCTAGGACTATGAAATCAGTAGGGATGTAATGGTCTTCAATCTTAACCAGAACATTCTCTACAAGTCCATAAGCTTGTTTTCTTGAGTTGTCTGCCATCTCTAGTGAGATTTTTGCAGCTTGTACCTCAAAGATCCTCAGCTTCTCTATTACTGAGAGAGGCATGAGGTTTACACTTGACCCTAAGTCACACAGAGCCTTCTTGAAGGTCATGGTGCCTATGGTACAAGGTATGGAAAACTTCCCAGGATCTTGTCTCTTTTGAGGTAATTTCTGCCTAGACAAGTCATCCAGTTCTTTGGTGAGCAAAGGGGGTTTATCCTCCCAAGTCTCATTTCCAAATAACTTGTCATTTAGCTTCATGATTGCTCCAAGGTATTTAGCAACTTGCTCTTCAGTGACATACTCATCCTCTTCAGATGAAGAATACTCATCAGAGCTCATGAATAGCAGAAGTAAGTCCAATGGAATCTCTATGGTCTCATTTTGAACCTCAGATTCCCATGGTTCCTCATTGGGGAACTCATTGGAGGTTGGTGCACGCCCATTGAGGCCTTCCTCAGTGGCGTGCACTTCCTCTCCATCCTCTCCAAATTCGGCCATGTTTATGGCTTTGCACTCTCCTTTTGGATTTTCTTCTGTATTGCTTGGAAGAGTACTTGGAGGGAGTTCAGTAATTTTCTTACTCAGCTGTCCCACTTGTGCCTCCAAATTCCTAATGGAGGACCTTGTTTCAGTCATGAAACTTTGAGTGGTTTTAACTAGATCAGAGACCATGGTTGCTAAGTCAGAGGGGTTCTGCTTAGGATTCTCTGTCTGTTGCTGAGAAGATGATGGAAAAGGTTTGCCATTGTTAAACCTGTTTCTTCCACCATTATTATTGAAACCTTGTTGAGGTCTCTCTTGATTCTTCCATGAGAGATTTGGGTGATTTCTCCATGAAGAATTATAGGTGTTTCCATAGGGTTCTCCTAGGTAATTCACCTCTTCCATTAAAGGGTTCTCAGGATCATAGGCTTCTTCCTCAGATGAAGCATCCTTAGTACTGCTTGGTGCATTTTGCATTCCAGACAGACTTTGAGAAATCAGATTGACTTGTTGAGTCAATATTTTGTTCTGAGCCAAAATGGCGTTCAGAGTGTCAATCTCAAGAACTCCTTTCTTCTGACTAGTCCCATTGTTCACAGGATTTCTTTCAGAAGTGTACATGAATTGGTTATTTGCAACCATTTCAATTAGCTCTTGAGCCTCTGTAGGCGTCTTCTTCAGATGAAGAGATCCTCCAGCAGAGCTATCCAAAGACATCTTGGATAGTTCAGAAAGACCATCATAGAAAATACCTATGATGCTCCATTCAGAAAGCATGTCAGAAGGACATTTTCTGATTAATTGTTTGTATCTTTCCCAAGCTTCATAGAGGGATTCTCCATCCTTCTGTCTGAAAGTTTGGACTTCCACTCTAAGCTTACTCCATTTTTGAGGTGGAAAGAACTTTGCCAAGAAGGCATTGACTAGCTTTTCCCAAGAGTCCAGGCTATCCTTAGGTTGAGAGTCCAACCATATTCTAGCTCTGTCTCTTACAGCAAAAGGGAATAGCATCAGTCTATAGACCTCAGGGTCAACCCCATTAGTCTTGACTGTGTCACAGATTTGCAAGAATTCAGCTAAAAACTGATGAGGATCTTCCATTGGAAGTCCATGGAACTTGCAATTCTGTTGCATTAGAGAAACTAATTGAGGCTTAAGCTCAAAGTTGTTTGCTCCAATGGCAGGGATAGAGATGCTTCTCCCATAAAAATCAGGAGTAGGTGCAGTAAAGTCACCCAGCACCTTCCTTGCATTGTTTGCATTGTTGTTATTTTCGGCTGCCATGTCTTCTTCTTCTTTGAAGAATTCGGTCTGGTCCTCTAAAGAGAGTTGTGCTTTGGCTTCTCTTAGCTTTCTCTTCAAGGTCCTTTCGGGTTCAGGGTCAGCTTCAACAAGAATGCCTTTGTCTCTGCTCCTGCTCATATGAAAGAGAAGAGAACAAGAAAATGTGGAATCCTCTATGTCACAGTATAGAGATTCCTTGAGGTGTCAGAGGAAAAGAGAAATAGAAAGAAGAAGGAGAAGAGGAATTCGAACTTTAATTAGATAAGGTTCGAATTGTGCATTGAGAAGGAGTGGTATTCCATAAATAGAAGGATGTGAGAAGGAGGGAAGGAAATTTTCAAAAATTCAATTAAAAAGATTTTGAAAACATTTTGAAAAATTGATTGATAATTTTCGAAAATTCAAAGTGAGAAAGAAATCAAGTGATTTTTGAAAAAGATTTTGAAATTAGAAGTTAAAAAGATTTGATTGAAAACTTATTTTGAAAAAGATGTGATTGAGAAGATATGATTGGTTTTAAAAAGATGTGATTGAAAAGATATGATTTGAAAACAATTTTAAAAAGATATGATTTGAAAACAATAAAAAAAAATTTGATTTTAAAAATTAATGACTTGCCTAACAAGAAAAGATATGATTCAAACATGAAACCTTCCTCAACAGAAAAGGCAAAAAATATTCAATCAAATCATTAATTGTTAGTAAGTATCTTTGAAAAAGGAAAGGAATTAATTTTGAAAACATTTGATTGAAAAGATATGATTTGAAAAAGATTTGATTTTGAAAAACTTTGAAAACTTGAAAAAAATTGATTTTGAAAACAAAATCTTCCCCCTAACACCATCCTGGCGTTAAACGCCCAGAATGGTATCCATTCTGGCGTTTAACGCCCAAAATGCACCCTTTTTGGGCGTTAAACGCCCAACCAGGCACCCTGGCTGGCGTTTAAACGCCAGTCTGTCCTTCTTCACTGGGCGTTTTGAACGCCCAGCTTTTTCTGTATAATTCCTCTGCAGTATGTTCTGAATCTTCAATTCTTTGTATTATTGACTTGAAAAGACACAAATTAAAAATATTTTTTGGGTTTTTAATAATCAAAATGCAACAAGAATCAAATGATAATGCATGCAAGACACCAAACTTAGCAGTTTGTATACTATTGGCACTATATGAGACACATAAACATTCAAGTCAAAAGAATTCAAAGATCAGAGTAAGAAATCATCAAGAATTACTTGAAGATCCTTAAGACACATGCATGCAATTGACACCAAACTTAAGATGAGACACTAGACTCAAGCAAGAAACATCAAATATTTTTGGTTTTTATGATTTTGTAAATTTTTTTGTGATTTTCGAAAATTAAGTGGAAAAAGATATCAAAATTCTTAATGAGAATTCCAGGAATCAGTGCAATGCTAGTCTAAGACTCCGGTCCAGGAATTAGACATGGCTTCACAGCCAGCCAAGCTTTCAAAGAAAGCTTCGGTCCAAAACACTAGACATGGCCAAAGGCCAGCCAAGCCTTAGCAGATCACTGCTCCAAAAGCAAGATTAACAAGCTCTTGTGATGATAAGTTGAAACCTCGGTCCAATGAAATTAGACATGGCTTCACAGCCAGCCAGATTTCAACAAATCATCATGAAACTCTAGAATTCATCTTCAAGAATTTCGAAAAAAAATAAATGCCTAATCTAAGCAACAAGATGAACCGTCAGTTGTCCATACACAAACACAATCCCCGGCAACGGCGCCAAAATCTTGGTGCACGAAATTGTGATCAATACTTTTCAAAACATAAACAATCCCTAGTAATGGCTCCAAAGACTTGGTGCTCAATACCATGGCATAAACACAACTTCGCACAACTAACCAGCAAGTGCACTGGGTCGTCCAAGTAATAAACCTTACGCGAGTAAGGGTCGATCCCACGGAGATTGGTGGTATGAAGCAAGCTATGGTCATCTTGTAAATCTCAGTCAGGCAGACTCAAATGGGTATAGTGATGAACGAAAGTAACATAAAAGATAAAGATAGAGATACTTATGTATATCATTGGTGTAAGAGCTTCAGACAAGCGTATGAAGATGCCTTCCCTTCCGTCTCTCTGCTTTTCTACTGTCTTCATCCAATCCTTCTTACTCCTTTCCATGGCAAGCTCGTGTAGGGTTTCACCGTTGTCAATGGCTACCTCCCATCCTCTCATTGGAAATACGTTCCTGATGCTCTGTCACAGCATAGGCTATCCATCTGTCGGTTCTCAATCAGGCCGGAATAGAATCCAGTGATTCTTTTGCGTCTGTCACTAACGCCCCGCCCTCAGGAGTTTGAAGCACGTCACAGTCATTCAATCATTGAATCCTACTCAGAATACCACAGACAAGGTTAGACCTTCCGGATTCTCTTGAATGCCGCCATCAGTTCTTGCCTATACCACGAAGACTCTGATCTCACGGAATGGCTGGCTCGTTTGTCAGGCGAGCACTCGGTTGTCAGGCAATCAACCATGCATCATGCAATCAGAAGTCCAAGAGATATTCACTAAGCCTCATATGCTTGTAGAACAAGAATGGTTGTCAGTCACCTTGTTCATAGGTGAGAATGATGATGAGTGTCACGGATCATCACATTCATCAAGTTGAAGAACAAGTGATATCTTGGACAAAGAACAAGCGGAATTGAATAGAAGAACAATAGTAATTGCATTAATACTCGAGGTACAGCAGAGCTCCACACCTTAATCTATGGTGTGTAGAAACTCCACCGTTGAAAATACATAAGAACAGGGTCTAGGCATGGCCGAATGGCCAGCCTCCCATATGATCTAAGATAGCATAAAATTAGAAGATAGCTACCAAGATGTCAAATACAATAGCAAAAGGTCCTACTTATAGAAAACTAGTAGCCTAAGGTGTACAAAGATGAGTAAATGACATAAAAAATCCACTTCCGGGCCCACTTGGTGTGTGCTTGGGCTGAGCAATGAAGAATTTTCGTGTAGAGACTTGTCTTGGAGTTAAACGCCAGCTTTTATGCCAGTTTGGGCGTTTAACTCCCATTTAGGTGCCAGTTCCGGCGTTTAACGCTGGAATTTCTTGAGGTGACTTTGAACGCCGGTTTGGGCCATCAAATCTTGGGCAAAGTATGGACTATCATATATTGCTGGAAAGCCCAGGATGTCTACTTTCCAACGCCGTTGAGAGAGCGCCAATTGGGCTTCTGTAGCTCCAGAAAATCCACTTCGAGTGCAGGGAGGTCAGAATCCAACAGCATCTGCAGTCCTTTTGAGTCTCTGGATAAGATTTTTGCTCAGATCCCTCAATTTCAGCCAGAAGATACCTGAAATCACAGAAAAACACACAAACTCATAGTAAAGTCCAGAAAAGTAAATTTTAACTAAAAACTAATAAAAATATACTAAAAACTAACTAGATCATACTAAAAACATACTAAAAACAATGCCAAAAAGCGTATAAATTATCCGCTCATCAGATACCTCAAGGGATGCAATTTCCTCCTCAAGGCTATTGGGACCAATTGCATAATTCTCTAGGAGAATTGAATACTAATATGGAGCAATTGAGGTTGGAGCATCAAGAGCATTCCACCATCCTCAATGAAATAAGAGAAGACCAAAGGGCATTGAAGGGAGAACATACAGAGACAAGGACGTGACATTGAAGAGATCACGCACTACATTAGATCCTCAATGAGAAGTAGTAGCCGCCATCACTAAGGTGGATTCGTTCTCTTAACCCCCTTTTCTTGTCTTATTTTTCTATTTTCTGTTATGTTTTATTGTCTGTTCTCTTGTTCTTATTGCATGATCATTTTTATCTATGTCTTAAAGTTATAAAAATGTTCCATATATCTCTCACCTCACTTAAAAGAAAATTTTATTTTGAAATGAATTGAGAGATACATGAATTTCGAGTTTATCTTAAGAATAGTTCAATTATCTTGATGTGCTGGCATTGCTTTTGTTCTCTGAATGTATGAATGTACAGTGCATATTTGAAATTGAAATTAAGAATGTTGGCTCTTGAAAGAATGATGATAAAAGTGAAGTATTATTGGTAATCTAAAAAATAAAAAAAAATTGATTCTTGAAGCAAGAAAAAGCAGCAAAAAAAAAGCAATAAAAAGAAAAAAAAAATTTGCATACGAAAAAGAAAAAGAGAAATAAAAAGCAGAAAAAGCCAATAGCTCTTTAAACCAAAAGGCAAGAGCAAAAAGCCAATAACCCTTTAAACCAAAAGGCAAGGATAAAATGATCCAAGGCTTTGAGCATCAATGGTTAGGAGGGCCTAAAAGGAGTAAAATCTTGGCCTAAGCACTCCAAATGGACAATGTCCCTAACTATATGCTTGTGGTGTGAAGGTGTCAAGTAAAAAGCTTGAGACTGAGCAGTTAAAGTCGTGATCCAAAGCAAAAAGAGTGTGCTTAAGAACTCTGGACACCTTTATCTGGGGATTCTAGCAAAGCTGAATCACAATCCGAAAGGGTTCACCCAGTTAAGTGTCTGCGACATTTATGTATCCGGTGGTAATACTGGAAAACAAAGTGCTTAGGGCCACGACCAAGACTCTAAAAAGCTGTGTTCAAGAATAAAAAAGAACTGAAATAGGAGAATCAATAATATCATCTAGATTCTAAATTCCTAAGGATGCCAACACTTTTGAGTTTCAATGGATAATGAGATGCCAAAACTATTCAGAAGCAAAAAGATACTAAGTCCCGCTCATCTAATTGAAACTGAGCTTCATTGAAAACTCTGAGATTTATTGTGTCTTACTCTTCTTTTTATTATACTTTGTTTTAAGTTGCTTGGGGACAAGCAACAGTTTAAGTTTGGTGTTGTGATGAGCGGATATTTTATACGCTTTTTGCCATCATTTTCATATTGTTTTTAGTATGTTTGTTTAAGTTTTATTAAGTTTTCTTAGGTTTTAGTGCAAAATTCAAATTTTTGGATTCTATTTTGAGTTTGTGTGTTTTATGCAATTTCAGGTATTTTCTGGCTGAAATTGAGGAGCTTGAGCAGAAGTCTGATTCAGAAGCAGAGAAAGGACTGCAAATGCAGTCAGGGTCTGACCTTTGTGCACTCGAAGGAGATTTTCTGGAGCTACAAAAGTCCAAAATTTGCGCTTTTAATGGCTATAGAAAGCTAACATTCACGGCTTTCCAAAAATATATAATAGTCTATACTTTGTTTTGTAATTAAAGGCCCAAAACTGGTATTCAACGCCAGTCACCAGTCCCATTCTTGGCATCCAGCACCCACAAGGGAGCAACTGGAGTTCAACGCCTAAAAGGGGGTCCCTAACCAGCGTTCAATGCCCCTAAGGGACATTAGCACGTGAGAGACACTCAAGCTCAACCCAAACACTCACCAAGTGGGCCCCAGAAGTGGATTTTTGCACTCCTAAGTCTAGTCTATCATATTTCTGTAATCCTTAGTCATTAGATTAGTATATATAGGAGAAGATCACCAATGTTTAGGATCTTCTTTCTCCCCCATTATTTTTGAACACTCTTATGTATAGTATGAGCCACTAAACCTCCTAGGTTGAGGGGAGGAGCTCTGCTGAGTTTTATGGATTAATAAAGTATTACTGTTCTATCTTCAATCTGTGTTTGATTCTATACTCTAAGATGTATCTTCGTTCTTCATCCTTATGAATGCGTTGAACCGATACAAGGTTATCTCATTCTACATGGGTTTGGAGTGAGTCTTTCATTGGACAATGATGAACTACTAGGTTGAATATACATCTCTTATACGGCTAATCCACGACTTCGTTGGGGACTTCTCAAGACACCAGTTCAGCCGAGGTATTGGGAGATTAGGTTCATTGTGGTAAAGGTTAGAACCAAAGGCACATCATTCTCTGATCTAGAAGATTTGACCTTGTCTGTGGTATTTTGAGTAAGACCATCAAGGGGAATGAACTGCAGGAGCTTCACCCTCAATCAGGCTGGATCCGCACTAACCCTGGGATTTAAATCTGGAAGAGCATTGGTGACCTCCCAAAGAAAGGCGTTGATCACATACAACCTACCATAGAAGAAATCATTCACAGTTGGAGGAGACAGTAAAACCGAATTGATCCATAAGAATAAAGCATCTCTGAAGCCTTAACCATCTTCTTATCATTGCTTTCACCATCAATTGAGTAACGTTTTCTATGGTTTACTTTTATGCGCTTTAAACAACAAACCAACTTTTCTATATGCCTGACTAAGATCTACAAGATAACCATTGTAAGACCCAGAACCTTTGAAAAGCCTTTTTATGATCAAGTCTCAAATCATATAGTTATTTATAGCCTAAATTTCAAAAATTGTTTTATTAAAGATAATTAAGGCAAGTTTTGATTTATTGAAATTGAGATGAGTTATGATCTTTATCCAATTTTATAATTATGGGTTATTTTCTATATTTAAATTTTAAAGTTGGCAGTTATGAAACAATATGGATTTTATATGATTTGGATTAAATAATTAATATTTTTAAATATTAATACTGCTACTTTGGAAAATAAAGGATTTAATTATATTATTTTTAGTTATTTGATTTGGGTATTTTATTGAAAGTAATTTGTGAAAATAGAAGAACAAATAGTATTTTTTCATATACTATTAGTGTTGGATTTACATTGCATTTCAATTACTATATTATTCTCAATTTTATGTGAAATTACCAAAATGCCCTTAACCCTAATTTTTGAAAATGAAACCCTAACCCTGAAACCCTAACCTATGACCCGGTTCCCTTCTCACCCAACCCAGCAACAGCCCACACTGTTTTCTTCCTTCCCCTTTCCATGAGAGTAAGGAAACAGAAGCAGAAAACAGATCAAAGAGGGAGGGTGAGGAGCTGCGATCGAAAGGGGAGATGGGTCACGCTGCTGCCGCCGTTCAGTTCACCACCATGCCGCGCCATCACCAGCCTTGCTTGCCCTGCTGCTGTGAAGCTCGTCCCTGCTGAGTCGCCGCCGCTAGTGCTAGGGTATGACGCCGCCTGTCACCGTCGCGAGCTTCCTCGCCGTGGCCACCGAAGTCGCCATTGCCATCGCAGAAAGCAAGGGAAGAGAGATCGAGAGGGAGAAGGATGGTGCGTCGTTGGAACCAACCTCGTCGCGCCGCCTTTGCTGTCCGTGTCACCGCCGTTGTCCGAGCTCGTCACCGCCAGTCACCGTCTCTGCCCAGCGTCGCCGCAGATGGTGGGTCACCGAGAGAGGCCACCGCTGCTGCCGCCGGGAACTGCCATAGAAGCTGTCTTCGCTGGTGCCGATGAAGGCGCGAACGGAGGGAGAACTCGCTCGTGGGGGGGCTTGCGGAGAGAGTGAGGCGTGATGGTGGTGGGTGGTTCCACCGCCCTTGCTGCTGTGCCGTCAGAATCTGCCACCATGGTCGCCGGAAAACCTTTGCCGTCGCCAGAAAACCACTGCCGGTAAGGGTTTCGAATTTGGTTTTCATTTCTTGTGAGATTCTGGAGCTTTATTGTTGCGGCATGTTGGTTTCAATCACCGTTGCCGGAGTCGGGTTGCCGCAGCCGTTGGAGGCAGCTGCCGGGGCCACCGCCCAACCGGTTCAGAGGGCGGCGAGCTGTGGTTTGGTTCAGCCGTTCTCTCTTAGTTTCAGTAAGTATTCCTGTTTCGAGAGCTCTGCATTAGTGTTCTGTTCCGTGCAATAAAGTAATTGTAATGTTGATGGTTCTAGGAGTTAGAATATGAGTTTACTTGTGGCGTTGAGGTTGTTTCTACTATTGAGAAAGACACGCGGAGCCGGGATTTTGACTGTTGATCTCGGGTCGAGGCGGAAAGGATTCTGTGACGCGTTTGGGCTATGGTTTTGCGTTTTGAGGTAGGGGCGCTTTCCAAACACTATGTTTTATGTATTGGAATTATTACATATGGATACTGATGTGAGATATTGTGTATTTGGTGATTGTATCTGCCTTATGTATTATTTGATTGACTCGAATGATTATGGATGTTGATTTGGCTGAATTGTTGTGCGGCTTGTGAAATGTAATGTTTTGAAGTTGACTCTTTAAAGATTTGAAATCTGAGTTTAATCCGCTGATGATTGATTTGGTTTGAGTTAATTGTTTTGATGATTTGAAAAGTCGAATGCACTTTTGAATTCAGCCTGGTTTACTTTAATTGACTTGGTTTTGGACAAATGATTTGTTATTGAACCGTTTCTTTAAAGCTTTAGAAATGAGTTAAATCGGTTGATATTGATTTGATTTTAAAACGGTTTCCTTGAGATATGCCAATGAGGCGACTGTTGGATTTAGCTTGATTTTGAATTGATTTTTGGATACTGGACTGTTGAAAGGGATTGAAGAATGGTTTAGTTGGGACCCGAACCGGGTGGCAAAGTCCAAGTTTTAGGGGAGATGCTGCCGAAATTTCTATAAAATTCGAGGCTTTATTTGAAATGTTATTTGGGAAATTTTGAGTTTAATGCCTTTCCTATTTACTCGGAGGATTGTGAATTTAGGGCTCTCTTATTATCTTTGCTTAGAACGATTATGAAAGCGATGAAGCTATGCTTTGGAAGAATTATTGAAAAAAGAGAATCATGATTTCTCCTTGTTTTCCAAGAAGAATAGTATGTTTTTTGGTACAAGTTATTCGGAAGAGAATTTTGCCTTGGGGCTATTTTAAGAGGTAAAATGGGTTTATGTTTTTCTCTATTAAACATAAAGAGTGTCCATTAGAAGAGTTTTCGTGATTTTAAAAGGAATTGGATTTTGATTGATGAACCTCATTATTTTGACGTTTTGAATAAGATTCAGAGTACCCTTTGAACTCTAGTTTAACACAACAAAAAAATGATTCTCTTAACAGTTTGAAACGCTTCAAATTTAATTATGGAATTGAAGCTGGTTTGTTTAAGTAAAGGAAATGGCTTTGAAAAGAGTAATTGATTACATGACTCGGATTGGCTTAGATCCTATTTTATTACTTAATTCGGAAAGCCAATGTTTTAATGATTTTAAATGAATTTGGCGGAATGAGTTATATTATTCTCTCCTAAAGACTTGGGACTCTGCCGAGAAACTTTTGTTATAAAATCCCATTGTTAGATGGATGATTTTGAATGTTTCAAAATGAATCTTTAACTTGCCATGGTTATGGAAGTTGTGGAAAGAGGATGCCGGGAGTGGCATTGTTTTTAAAAGGGGAACTTACTTTGAGTAAAAGTGGCTTATGAGCCTGAGATGATTTGAGAAACGAGATTTCTAAAGCCAAGGCTGAAAAGAGTTGAAACTTGATTTCAAAGTGAAATGGCTTGAGAAAAGTAATTTATGGCTTAAATGCCGGTTTTATGAATTTGATGATGTTGATGGAAGTGCTGTTTTGTTATGGGCCGGAATGGCTGTGTATGATTATAAATATTGGCTGGTTCTGGATTGAACCGTGAGTCGGAATGGCTATGTATGATATTGATTTATGGCTGATTGCCGAATGAGTTATGGGCCGTATGGCTGACTATGAATTATGAATTTAAGCCGGATGGCTGAGATGGATGTTGATCCATGGCTGGAACTCAATGAATATATACTTAAGATACCTGGGTAGTAGCAAGGGTTGTAGTTCGTCCCACTTGCTCCAGGTCAGAGACTGTGACGCCTGGGTAGTAGCGGTAGTAGTGGTAATTCCACTCGCTCCAGGTTGAGCTTTTAAACACCCACCTGGGTAGTAGCCGCAGTAGTGGTTATTCCACTGGCTCTGGGTTGAGCGGGTAGTAACAATGGGGTTGTAGCTCAAACCTACTTGCTCCGCGAGGGGTGTTTCTGTCCATGGTTAGCTACCAGGACGTGTCGGGTTGGCTATA
Source organism: Arachis stenosperma (assembly GCF_014773155.1). Classification (NCBI taxonomy): domain Eukaryota; kingdom Viridiplantae; phylum Streptophyta; class Magnoliopsida; order Fabales; family Fabaceae; genus Arachis; species Arachis stenosperma. The sequence continues at coordinate 123,164,197 of NC_080385.1, read as the reverse complement.
TAACCGACAGATGATATCATCAACCACTAGGGACAAGCATGCATCATATGCATCTATGTGACATTGTTTGGGTGTGCATATTGTACTTGGTTTGCCTATGTGATTACTTGTGATTACCTGCTACTTGTTCTACTTGTTGTAACTGTTTGTTTGTGCTTGAACTTTCTATCTATGTTTGCAACTGGGACTCTGTTGGTTTGTGGTGATTGGTTGTTGGATTGGATTGTTTGGGCATAGGGCCGTGGTTGAATGAGATGGACCGATGGTTGATTTCGGTTTTGTGTTTCTGGTTTGGAATAAGATATGAAAGGTTATTTTGATTCAGTATAGATAAACCTTTTTAAAAGGCTTTGATGTTTTGAGAATTGAACGGTTCCTCTTTCAGAAAAGATTTCTAACTTTACTTTTATTGAAAACCGTTATTTTTTTGAAAAGAGGCATAAGACGGTTATTAATCACTGGTACGGTTTATCTTCATGTATCCTATTACAGTAATTCCCAAAAACCCTCTACTGAGAACCCTTTCGAGGATGATGTTCTCACCCCCCTACATTTTTCCCCTTTCAGGATATGGGCGCAGAAGTTACGAGGAGTTTATTTAGTTGTTGAAAAGCTCTGTATGCCTTAGATTATTATTTGTTGTACCCTCACCTTTATCTTGATATCTTCTGTAAGAGGGATATGAATTGTATTGGATAATGTTTGTAATATTATTTATATATATGTATAAATGGATGTACTTTTTATGAGTTTCTGTAAGTTGTATGGTATGTATGGATGTACGTTGTATAACAAAAGTATTTTTGGGAGCGATTTTGCGGTTTAAAGTTTTAAACAGGCTCATATTTTAGTATTAAATGGTATAAGTGTCGTCGTAATGTCCGAGTTATCAGAGAAGCGCAGCCGGAAGCGTGAGCTTTGGTAGTTAGGGTGTTACAACCATAGCTTGCTTCAAATCACAATCCTCGTGGAATCGACCCTGACTCACTCAGGTATTACTTGGACGATCCAGCGCACTTACTGGTTCAGTTGTGCAAAGTTTAATTCCGTGCACCAGTTATCAACCACCACAATATGCTTATGAACCGTATCCTTAACATAGCTCACAACCACAAAATTTTCAAGCCCCATTCTACCACCAAACATCTTCATATAATCTAACCCCATATCCACCATGCCATAAACCCTAAGTGCCTCATGAACACATACTCTCATATACACCACCTCAATACTCTTACCAATATGAACCAGCTTCCATATATAAACACTTCTCCCACATGATGAGTCCTCTTTTTTCCCATAACCCTCAAAGGAAGAAGCACTCCAAGTGTTTCTTCAAGCTACTTTAGCCGGAGCTCAATCTCACTGAACCTCAATACACTCTTCCAACAACTCAAGCACTTCCACAGATGAAAGTAAAAAACCAACTTCAATTGAAGAATGTGGAGTGGAAGAGAGCTTAGAACTTAAAGAAAAAGAAGAGGACTTAAAGCATGAATTGCAACAAGAGGAAGAGGTTGAGAATTGGAAAAAGTGGTTGAAGAGTTAGAAGAAGTTGAACAAGGAAATAGGCTCGAGGAAGCTTGTCAAGAGGTGGAGATCATACAAGAGGAGCAAAAGAGAGTGGAACTCAGATTTCCAAAGTCATTGAAAGCCTCTCCTCCTAAGTCATCATCTATTCCTTTATTTAATTGGGTAAAACTTTTAACCTTAAGCTTTATTATCTCATTTGAATATGGTTTTCTTAAAACGGATAGTCAACTTAAGACTCTTTTTGGATTGGAGAGTAAGAGGGAGTTAGGTAGTGGTTGAAAACATAATGCATGGTGGTGGACGAAATTGTGATCAATGTTCTAACTATTTTGAGATGAAAGCATTCTTATGGCACTGGTTGAATCCACAACTCCGTTCAACTAACCAGCAAGTGTACTGGGTCGTCCAAGTAATAAACCTTACGTGAGTAAGGGTCGATCCCACAGAGATTGTTGGTATGAAGCAAGCTATGGTTACCTTGTAAATCTCAGTTAGGCAAATTAAATATTGTTTATGGTTTTGGAAATAGAAATAAACAAAATAGATATACTAAAAGGGATAGAACACTTATGCAGATTCATTGGTAGGAATTTCAGATAAGCATATGGAGATACTGTAAGGCTCAAGGACGCCTGCCCTCCTACTGCTTCAACTCAATCCTTCTTACTCCTTTCCATGGCAAGCTGTATGTAGGGCATCACCGTTGTCAGTGGCTACATCCCATCCTCTCAGTGAAAATGGTCCTCTGCGGCTGTCACTCGCATGGCTAATCATCTGTCGGTTCTCAATCAGGTTGGAATAGAATCCATTGATTCTTTTGCGCTTGTCATCACACCCAGCCTTCAGGAGTTTGAAGCTCGTCACAGTCATTCAATCCCAGAATCCTACTCGGAATACCATAGACAAGGTTTAGACTTTCCGGATCCTCATGAATGCCGCCATCTATCTAACTTATACGACGAAGATTCTGTTGGGGAATCTAAGAGATACACATTCAAGCTCTGTTGCATGTAGAACGGAAGTGGTTGTCAATCACGTGCGTTCATAAGTGAGAATGATAATGAGGGTTATCTAATCATCACATTCATCATGTTCTTGGGTGCGAATGAATATCTTGGAATAAGAATAAGAGAGAATTGAATAAAAGAAAATAGAACTGCATTAATACTTGAGGTACAGCAGAGCTCCACACCCTTAATCTATGGTGTGCAGAAACTCCACCGTTGAAAATACATAAGTAAAAGATTCAGGCATGGCCGAATGGCCAGCCCCCATGTGGTCACAAGACCGAATGATCAAAGACATCTAATACATTAGTTAAATGTTCTATTTATAATAAACTAGCTCCTAGGGTTTACATGAGTAAGTAATTGATGCATAAATCCACTTCCGGGGCCCACTTGGTGTATGTTTGGGCTGAGCTTGATCAATCCACGAGCTGAGGCTTCTCTTGGAGTTGAACTCCGAGTTATGACGTGTTTTGGGCGTTCAACTCCGGATCATGACGTTTTTCTGGCGTTTAACTCCAGACAGCAGCATGTATTTGGCGTTCAACACCAAGTTACGTCGTCAATTTCCGAATGAAGTATAAACTATTATATATTGCTGGAAAGTCCTGGATGTCTAATTTCCAATGCCGTTGAGAGCGCGCCAATTAGAGTTCTGTAGCTCCAGAAAATCCATTTTGAGTGCAGGGAGGTCAGATTCCAACAGCATCAGCAGTCCTTTTGTCAGCCTTTTTCAGAGTTTTGCTCAAATCCCTCAATTTCAGTCAGAATTTACCTGAAATCACAGAAAAACACACAAACTCATAGTAAAGTCCAGAAATGTGAATTTAACATAAAAACTAAGGAAAACATCCCTAAAAGTAGCTTGAACTTACTAAAAACTACCTAAAAACAATGCCAAAAAGCGTATAAATTATCCGCTCATCACATGGCTCATTAAGGTTAAACCCATAAGGTTTGGTTTCCATGGTTGGTGGAATACCAAATTAAATCGATCTCGGAGGATGTTTGGGTGCTTAAGTGAGAGTTTTGAATGCTTGATATCCGGATGGAATCACATGAGTCACAAGAAGACGGGTGTAGAAATAAGGTTTGGGATTCTGGTATACATCATGTGGATCAATTTTGGGAGCTCGGAGCTTGGTTCAACTTTCATCAAAGCTTGGTGCATTTACTTGGAAATCTTGAAGATCATTGGAGGTCCAAGCATTGGTGGAAGCTCAAGGATGAGTTCAAGCACAAGCCTCCTTAAAAGTGCTCACTACCAAAATGTCTAACTTAAAGACTTAAAATAAAAGTGCTAGGTGAAAAATACTCCACCATGGTAAAACCTTCTAAACTTCACTTCTTTTTATCATTCTTGTGAATATTTCTCTTAGTTGTTAGCTTGATTTAGTAGATTTTGTTTTGAATTGCATATTTGAATAGTTGAAATAGTTTTTAGAAGTTAAAAATCTTGTTAATTTTTAAGCTTAGTTTTTTTCAGAATGTGAATAGTTAGGTTGAGAAGTTTTGCTTATGTTGAAGTTGTTTTTTTTTTAGAAAAAGCCATTTCATGCGTACGCATAGCTTCGTGTGCGCACACCATCCAAAAACTTCTCTGGTCCGTGCATACGCACCCAAGTCTGCGTCTGCACCCAAACAATAAATCGCTCTGGTGCGTGCATGTGCACCCAATTGTGCGTTTACGCACCTTTATGCTTAAAAAAAACCTTTTTGTGCATACGCACCCCCATTTCTAAACCCTCTTGTCCATGCATACGCACGAGCTTGTGCGTACGCACCATCCCCCCAATTGCCCTGGTCATTTGTGTGCATATGTGATGCGTGCGCACGAATTCAAAATCCACCCTCTTATACGCGAATGCCTTAATTGCGTTCGCACAAACCACCACCAACACCCCCAATGTTTCTTTCTCTCCTCCAAAATCTCCTACCCTTCTTCCACCTCCATTGTTTGCCACCCTCCAACCACCACTGCCAGCAACCATCCCAATGCCGTCACCGTCAACCCATTCTTCTCCTTTCCTTCCACCATTTCTCTTTCTTCCTCTTCTATCCTCTTCTCCTCCTACCCCTCATTTCTGTGTCACTGTTGTTCCACCGCCGGCGACCACCATTATCGTCGCACATTTCTTCTATCTTCTTTAATCATCAACACACCCTCTAACCATTTTCTTTTCCACCCATTTTCCCTTCTTTCTTTTCTCCTCCTACCCCCTGTCATGGCACTACTACCACCAGCCCATGCTTCAAGCCGCCAGTGCTGCCTCCCTTGGCCGGCCACCACCGCCGCGGCTGAACCCTTGCAACCTTTCCTTTTATTCTTTATTCTTATTCCTCTGTCATTAGGTTACATTCATCTCTTTGATTTTGCTTCTGTTTATTTTTATTTTGTTAATTAGTTAATTTTGATTAGAATATAATTAGTTAGAATTGTATGTTTTAGTAGATTTTAGGTGGTTAGGTAGAATGAACATAATATGTAGTGGATTCTAGACCTGTTTAATTCTGCTATTGTAAATGTGTTTAGATGGAATTCTTATGAATTTGTTTGTTGGATGATGATGAATTCCTTGTTTGATTGATTGAACTGTGGAATTGCTAATTAACTCAATTGCATTTATTTGTGTAATTCATATGAATTGATATCTCAATAGTGTTTGTTGTCCACTGCATTCATATGGAAGTTTATTGTTTGTGTGAAATGTTAGTTCATGGATGTATTTGCTGAAATTATGCTGTGAAATCATTTGAGTGTTCTTCATTGTCATTCTTGGTGATTGATTTCGATTGAGCTTAGGTTTTTTGTTGAAATTATTTGGCATTGTGATGAACATTGTCATAAAAATGTGCTAAGCTCAATTGATCAATTACTAAGCCTATTTGATGCCTGTTTATTGCTGTTATACTGCTAAATTTTTTTTCATTTGAGCTGTGTTTTGTGAACAAGCGATACGAGGTTTTTATTGACGGTTTTTTGTGTCAATAAGACTTTGTATGCTAGTTGGTTATTAACTTCTGCCTCAATGACTTTAATGAAGATTTTTGGTCAACTTTCTGCTTCAATATCTATTTTCTATTCATTTCAACTAATTGCATTGGAGTAAGTGTTTTCAAGTTATAAGTGACCAAAACCTTTAGAATTTTGCTTATTTGAGGCTTCTTTAACCAAATTTTCAAGTTGATGCCTTATATCTTATGTAGCCGTATTCTTCACTTTGATTTTCCTTAAATGATTTCTGGTTACATTGGACTTTAACTTTTCATTTTAATATCAACCTTGCAAATATTGATTTTGAAAGCCTTAATGATTGACTTGCATCTTGTTTTAAGTTGTTTTGGTTGATCGTCATCAATTGCTTAAGCATAAGCTTCAATGACACGTGGACCTTATTTGATTGAATATATGCACTACACATACTCGAATTAGTCATTTCTAGCATATTGCTTTGTTGTAAAGTTGAATGTGAACTTGTCTGTTTATATTTTTACAAAATTTCTCAAAGTTAAGGATTATGCGTGCTATGTACATAACATATAACTTTTCCTTTTCAATTAACACTTTTCTTTTTCAATTAACTCTTTCCTTTCTCTAAGTGAATAGCAACAATGTTTCCTTGCTTTCTTTTTATTAAACAGACAAGCTAACTTGACTTTGAGTAATTTGATTGATTGGAATGTATTTCTATTTTATTTTACTTTGAATTTCACGTATGCTTCCAATCAATTTTACATTATCCGTTCACTTCACATGTATGATGTTATTTAACTCAGTTTTCTGCTTTTTGCTTGCTTGTTACATATTTTGCTCTGTGTGCATTTAGAATACATTTCATATGCCCATTTTTTGGTTCTTTTTAGGATGTCTGACAGGAAAGAAAAAGGTAAGGCCACGGGGTCTGGTAAAAGGAAGCGGACTTCACAGAGATGGTCGAACCTAAAGGTGATGCCAGAAAGGTTCTTGGTGATCTTTTATGGTAGAAATATCTCCGTACCTTCCATTAAACCTAACAATTTTGAGCTTAAGCCTCAGTTAGTCTCTCTTCTGCAACAGAACTGCAAGTTTCATAGACTTCCAATGGAAGATCAACATCAGTTCTTAGCTGAGTTCTTATAGATCTGTGATACTGTAAAAACTAATGGAGTTAATCCTGAAGTCTACAAGCTTATGCTCTTTCCCTTTGCAGTAAGAGACAGACCTAAGTTATGATTGGATTCTCAACCAAAAGAGAGCTTAGACTCTTGTGAAAAGCTGGTTAATGCTTTTTTGGCTAAATTCTTTTTCCCTCAAAAGATGAGCAAAATTAGAGTAGAAGTTCAAACCTTCAGACAAAGAGGAGGTGAATCCCTCTATGAAGCTTGGAAAAGATATAAATAATTAATCAGGAGATGTCCTCCTGACATGCTCGCAGAATGGTCTATCATAGGGGTATTCTATGATGGTCTGTCTGAGATGTCCAAAATTTCATTGGACAGCTCTGCAGGTGGATCACTCTACTTAAAAAAAACACCGGTAGAAGCAACAGAACTCATTGTGATGGTTGCTAACAACCATTTCATGTACACTTCTGAAAGAAATCCTGTAAGTCATGGGATCTCTCAGAGGAAAGAAGTTCATGAAGTTGATACTCTGAATGCCATACTGGCTCAGAACAAGATCTTGACTCAGCAAGTCAATATGATCTCCCAGATCTGATTGAAATGCAAACTACAGCTGCCAGTACCCAGGAAGCATCTTCTGAAATAGAAGCTTATGATCCTGATCAACCCACCATGGAGGAGGTAAATTAAATGGGAGAACCCTATGGAAACACCTACAACCCTTCATGGAGGAACCATCCTAACCTTTCATGGAAGGATCAACAGAAACCTTAGCAAGGTTTCAATAAAAATCAAGGTGGAAGGAACCAGAATAGGTTCAATAACAGACCACCATTCCCATCTTCTCAAGGGAATATGGAGGCCTCTAAGCAGAGCCTTTCTGACTTAGCCATTCTAGTCTCCACCCTCACTAAGACCACTCACAGTTTCATAAATGAAACAAGGTCCTCCATTAGAAACTTGGAGGTTCAAGTTGGTCAACTAAGCAAGAGGATCCGTGAGACTCCTCTTGACACTCTTTTCAGTAACACTGAGGTGAATTCAAAAGAAAAGTGCAAGGCCACAACCATGGAGGTAGAGGCCGAATCTGAGAAGAATGGAAAGTCATTGAACGCCAGTGAGGAATCCCTCACTGGACGTTCAACGCCCTCAATGGCAACAAGCCTGGCGCTGAACGCCAGTGAGAAATCCCTCACTGGGCATTCAACACCCATCCTGGCAGCAGAGCTGGCGTTGAATGCCAGCCAGGGAATACTGGCTGGGCGTTCAATGCCCAACCAGGCAGCCACTGTGGTGTTGAACGCTAGTGAGGAACACCTCACTGGGCATTCAACGCCCACACACCCAGGGAAGCTGGCGTTGAACGCTAGCAAGGACATCCCTGCTGGGCGTTCAATGCCCAAAACACTAGAGGAACTGGCGTTTAACGCCAATAATGGTGGACAGAAAGGGCATTTAACGCACAAAGAGCTCACAGAGCTGGCATTAAATGCCAGTAAAAGCACACCTTTTGAGTGCTTAAATCCCACTCAAAAACTCTCTATCCCAGAACAAAAGGAAACCATAAAGACCATTGAGGTTCCTTTGCATGCACTTCTGCAGTGCATGAGTTCTGATGAAAACTCATCCTCTGATGAGGATGAAGACACTAGGGAAGAGCAACTTGCTCGGTACCTAAGAGCTCTTATGAAGTTGAATGCCAAGTTATTTGGTGTAAGGCCTTTGGAGGAAAAACCTCTACTACTTACCAAAGAACTCCATGCTTTGGTTCAGCAGGTGCTACCTCAGAAGCTTTGAGATTTTGGACGCTTTCTGATTCCTTGCACCATAGGCACTATGACCTTTGAAATGGCTCTGTGTGACCTAGGGTCAAGCATAAACCTCATGCCACTCTCTGTAATGGAGAATTTGGGCATCCTTGAGTACAAGCTGCAAACATCTCATTAGAGATGACAGACAAGACAATGAAGAAGCCATGTGGCTTAGTAGAGGATGTCTTGGTAAAAGTTAAAAATCAATACATTCCTGCAAACTTCATGGTCTTGGACATTGGAAAGGATGAGGATGACTCTGTCATCCTTGGAAGACCTTTCCTTACCACTGCTAATGCTATCATTGATGTGGTCAAGGGAGAAATAACTCTACAACTAGGGAAGGACCACATCTTTTTCAAGATGCCTCATCCCAATTTTTCCTCAAATAAAAGAGAGATAATTGTGCAACACCTAGTGTTCCAACCCTTTCTTTCTGTGCAAAGCTTTGCAGAAGCCCCAAACATCAATTCTAAGTTTGGTGTTGGGTAGCCACCAACAAGCTCTAAGCACAAAGGTACCAAGAAGAAAGTACCTAAAGGCTGGAGGGATAAGAAAGTTCCAACTGAAGGCCTTTCACCTGGCATGAGAGTTGTTTTCACTAAGAAACCAGCCTTACCACATACAGTGAATCATATTCTGACTCTAGAGCATGTGAAGCTCATTCATGAGATGACAGGAAGAAAGTACACTGTAAGGGAAAAAAATCTGAGCCCATACTCACCTCCGTAAGGAGCTAACCGTCAAGCTAATGACGTTTAAGAAGCGCTTGTTGGGAGGCAACCCAACCTTAATTATTTATTTATTTCCTTTTTATTTTGTTTTTCTTTTAGGTTCATAATCATATGCAGCAGTCAAAACAGAGATAGAATTTCACAGTAGTGAAAACAGAACATTCTGGATGGAGTGTTAGAGTTGAACGCTAGCCAGAATATCCATACTGGGCATTTAACTCCCCTCATGGGCAGCATTGCTGGCGTTGAATTCCTGCCAGAGAGCAGTCCTTAGGTGTTCAAATGCCAGTGCAGAGAAGCAGGGAATCTGGAATTCCCTTGCCTCTCAGGACCAGTGGGTCCCACAACATCTTTACGTACCCCACTTATTCTTTCCTACTTTCACACTTCACAATACACACTTTCCTATAAATCCTAACCCAATCACATCCATTTCACTTCCTCAAACCCATCATAAATCCCACCAACCCCCACCCACTTCAAAATCAAAATTTCCACCCAAAATCCCACCCATGGCTGAACCTACCCATTCCCCACTCCTATAAATACCCCTCTTCATAACCCTTTATATACAAACCTTTCATACAGCCCTCTCTCTCCCTCTATCTTCTTCTATTTTCTTCTTCTTCTACTCCATTATTCTCTTTTCTTTGTTTTTGCTCGAAGATGAGCAAAGTTTTATGTTTGGTGTTGGAAAAGCATAGTTTTTTTCTTTCCATTACCATTCATGGAACCCAAGGTTGGAGAACCCTCTAGAAAGAGAAAAAGAAAGGCAGTAGCCAATCCCTATGAATCTTGGAAGATGGAGAGATTCATCACCAAAGCCCACCAAGACCATTTCTAAGAAGTAGTGGCAGAGAAGAAAGTGATCCCTGAGGTCACTTTGAAGCTCAAGAAGAATGAATATCCGAAAATTCGAAGAGAGATCCGGAGAAGAGGTTAGGAAGTCCTAACTAATCCCATTCAAGATGTTGGGATTCTCATAGTGCAAGAGTTCTATGCTAATGCATGGGTTACTAAAAATCATGACAGTAGTGTGAACCCAAATCCAAGGAATTGGATCACCATGGTCCGAGGTAGAATCTTAGATTTCAGTCCAAAAAGTGTGAGATTGGCGTTTAACTTGCCTCTAATGCAAAGAGATCCTCATCCTTACACTAGGAGAGTCAACTTTGATCAAAGATTGGATCAAGTGCTCTCATATATCTGTATGGAAGGAGCACAGTGGAAAAGGGATTCCTAAGGCTACCCCATTCAACTAAGAAGGCTTGACATAAAGCCCATAGCTAGAGGATGTTTGGCGTTCATCCAACGTTCCATCATCCCCACTAGCAATCGAACAGAAGTGACTGTTGATAGAGCCATCATGATCCATTGCATCATTTTTGGAAGTGAGGTGGAAGTACATGAGGTCATTCCTCAAGAATTGTACAAGGTAGCTGAGAAACCTCACACCGATGCAAGATTGGCATTCCCACACCTCATCTGTCATCTATACAATTCAGCTAGAATTGTCATAAATGAAGATATCTCCATTGGGGAGGACAAGCCCATCACCAAGAAGAGGATGGAGCAAACTAGAGAACGTGCACAAGAGCCTGTGCAGCTGCCTCAGTATGAAATTTCTGAGATACCTCAAGGTGTGTATTTTGCTTCTCAAAGCTATTAGGATCAATAGCAAACTTCTCTTGGAGAACTAAGCACTAACATGGAGCAATTGAGGGTGGAGCATCAAGAGCATTCCACCACCCTCAACGAAATAAGAGAAGATCAAAGAGCCATTAGAGAAGAATAAAGGGCTATGAGAGAAGAGCAACAAAGGCAAAGAAGTGACATAGAAGAAATCAAACATCACATTGGATCCTCAAGGAGGAGCACTAGTTCTCTTTTACTTCCTTTCACTTTATTATTTTTTTTGTTTTCTATGTTAACTTGTCTGTTCTCTTGTTTTTGTTGCATGATCATTTGCATTGATGTTTTAAAGATGTAAAATATTTCATATATCTCTCATATTACCTAAAAGAAAATTTTAATTAAAAAGAATTGAAAGATGCATGAATTTCAAGTTTAAAATAAGAATAGTTCAATTATCTTGATGTGGTGTCATTGCTTTTGTTTTCTGAATATATGAATGAACAGTGCATATTTGAAGTTGTAATTTTATAATGTTGGCTCTTGAAAGAATAAGGAAAAAAGAAAAGTATTATTGGTAATCTAAAAAATCTCTAAAATTGATTCTTGAAGTAAGAAAAAACAGCAAAAAGAAAAAGAAAAAGCTTGCATGCGAAAAAAAAAAGTGGCAAAAAAATAAATAAAGAAAAAGCAAGCAGAAAAAGCCAATAGCTCTTTAAACCAAAAGGCAAGAGTAAAAAGCCAGTAATCCTTTAAACCAAAAGGCAAGGGTAAAAGGATCAAAAGCTTTGAGCATTAATGGATAGGAGGGCCTAAAGGAATAAAATCTTGGCCTAAGCGGCTCAACCAAGCTGTCCCTAACCATGTGCTTGTGATGTGAAGATGTCAAGTGAAAAACTTGATACTGAGCGGTTAAAGTCGTGATCCAAAGCAAAAATAGTGTGCTTAAGAACTCTGGGCACCTCTATCTGGGGATTCTAGCAAAGCTGAATCACAATTCAAAAAAGTTCACCCAGGTAAAGTGTCTGTGGCATTTATGTATCCGGTGGTAATACTGGAAAACAAAGTGCTTAGGGTCACGGCCAAGACTCTGAAAAGTTATGTTCAAGAATAAAAAAGAACTTAACTAGGAGAGTTAATAATAACATATGGATTCTAAGTTCCTAAATATGCCAACCATTCTAAGTTTCAATATATAGTGAGATGCCAAAACTATTTAGAAGCAAAAAGATACTAAGTCCCGCTCATCTAATTGTAACTAAGCTTTATTGGAAACTTAGAATTTATTTGTATCTTAATTTTTTTTTATCCTACTGTGTTTTTAGTTGTTTGGGGACAAGCAACGGTTTATGTTTGGTATTATGATGAGCGGGTATTTTATACACTTTTTGGCATCATTTTCATATAGTTTTTAGCATATTTTGTTTAGTTTTTCTTAAGTTTTTATAGGTTTTTATGTTAAATTCATATTTTTGTATTCTACTATGAGTTTTTGTATTTTTGTAAAATTTCAGGTATTTTCTGGCTGAAATTGAGGAGCTGGAGCAAAAGTCTGATTCAGAGACAGAGAAAGCACTGCCGATGCTGTCTAGATCTGAACTCCTTGCACTCAAAAGAGCTTTGCTGGAGATATAGAAGTCCAAATGAAGCCTTCTCAACGGCTATGGAAAGATTACTTTTAGAGCTTTCCAACAATATATAATAGTCTATACTTTTCTTTAGATTAAAAGGCCTAAAACTGGTATCTAACGCCAGCCTCTTGCCCCCTTCCAGGCGTCCAGTGCCCAAAGAGCAGATACCAGCATCCAAACGCTCAGAGAGGATCCACTAGCCAGCATTCCATGCCCTAGAGACCTCGTAGCATGTGGATCTCATCAAAGCTCAGCCCAAACACTCACCAAGAGGGCCCCAGAAGTGGATTTTAGCACAAAAAAGACTATTTTACCCTTACTAGTCATTAGCTTAGTATTTAAAGTAAAAGATCACACTTTGTTAAGGATCTTTGCCCATCATTCAGCATATTTTTGTTTTACATTGTATTTTCCTTTCAGTATGAGTTTCTAAACCTCCTAGGTTGAGGGGAGGAGCCCTACTGAGACTTATGAATTAATAAAAGTATTACTGTTTTTCTTCGATATGTGTTTGATTTAATTCTAAGATGTATACTCGTTCTTCAACATGGTGAATAGGATGATCAGTGACAATCAGATCTGTTCATCATACTAAGACGAACGTGCCTGACAAACACCCACGTCTACTTGGGTTCGTGTGAATACATGACTTGAAAGCACGAACCGCCAGCTATGTTTATACATCTCTCAAAGGGCTAATCCACGACATTGTTGGGGACTTCTCGAGACACCAGTTTAGCAGATTTCAAGGGAGATTAGGATCTCTGTGGTATATGCTAGAATCCAAAGAAGCAGCATTCTCTGATCCGGAAGATTCGACCTTGTCTGTGGTATTTTGACTAGGATCGCCAAGAGAATGAACTGCTAGAGTTTCACCCTCCGTCAGATTAGATGACCACGGCCAATGGCGTTTAATCTGGAGCAGAGGAGATTGATGACCACGGCCCATGGCATCAATCACATACAGGCTGCCATAGAAGAGATCACTCACAAGCAAAGAAGACAGTAATACCAGAGTTAATTCAGAAAGACAAAGCAACTCCAATCTTTAACCACATTCCTATTACTGATTACCCCCTTTTCTTTATTTACATGCCAACTTAGTTTAGATCTCACAAATATTTATCTATCAACTCTTGATTTCGCTTGACTAAAACCTGCAGGATAACCATAGCTTACTTCAAACCACAAACCTTTTGGGATCGACCCTGACTCGCTCAGGTATTATTTGGACGACTCAGTGCACTTGCTGGTACAGCTGTACGAAAGTGTGGGGATTCGTGCACCAGTGTCCTCCTGACGTGCTCTCAGAATGGTCTATCCTAGAAATTTTCTATGATGGTCTGTCTGAGATATTCAAAATATCATTGGACAGCTCTGCAGGTGGATCACTTTACTTGAAGAAAACACCTGCAGAAGCAAGATAACTCATTGAGATGGTTTCAAACAACCAATTCATGTACATTTCTGAAAGAAACCCTGAAAGTAATTGGGTACTTTAGAAGAAAGGAGTTCTTGAAGTTGATACTCTGAATACCATATTGGCTCAAAACAAGATCTTGACCCAGCAGGTCAATATGATCTCTCAGCATTTGACTGGAATGCAAGTTGCAGCTGGCAGCACTCAGGAAGCTTCTTCTGAAGTAGAAGCTTTTGATCTTGATCAACCCACCATGGAGGAGGTGAATTACATAGGACAACCCTATGGAAACACCTACAATCCTTCATGGAGGAATCATCCTAACCTTTCATGGAAGGATCAACAGAAGCCTCAGCAAGGCTTCAATAATAATCAAGATGGAAGGAACTAGAATAGGTTCAACAACAGGCCACCATTCCCATCCTCTCAAGGGAATACGGAGACTCCTAAACGGAGCCTTTCTGACCTAGCCATTCTAGTCTTCAGCCTCTCTAAGACCACTCATAGTTTCATAAATGAGACAAGGTCCTCCATCAGAAATTTGGAGGTACAAATTCGTCAACTGAGCAAGAGGATCCCTGAGATCCCTCCTGACACTCTTCCAAGTAACACTGAAGTGAACCCAAGAGAAGAGTGCAATGTCATCACCGCTGAGGCGGAGGCCGAATCTGGAGAGATTGGGAAGGCATTGAACGTCAGTGAGAAAGATTTCACTGGGCGTTCAATGCCCAAAATGGTTAAGAGTCTGGCATTGAACGCCAATGAAGAAGCCTTCACTGGGCGTTCAATGCCCCAATAGGCAGGGAAGTTGGCATTGAACGCCAGTCAAGACATCCCTACTGGGCATTCAACGCCCAAAAAGGTAAGGGAACTGGCGTCTAACGCCAGTAAAGATATACAGCATAGGCATTCAACGCCCAAAGAGCCATCAGAGCTGGCGTTGAACGCTAATAAAGGCACACCCTCAGAGTGCTTAATACCCATTTTGTAAAACAACTTCTTCGTTCACTTGATTCCACAAATTTTAAACTATTATAGTACACTATTTTACATTTGTGCAAAATTAGTAGATGAAGGAACAAAGACATCAAGTAGATCTTTATTCAATTCAATTCATTCTCTCGATTTTTTTTTAATTTCTTTTATAATGAACTAAAACTAAAATACTTTCACCAAATATTTTGAAATCACACACATATCATACACAATGCAATTTTACTTATTTATATACATCTGCTTTCTAGTAAATTATTCTGGATAAATCCAATTTTGGCAAGTTTGTTTCTCTCCTAGTAAATCGGTTTGGATGAAACTGTTTTATGTGATTTTTCTTTTTCAAGTAAATTGGTCAGTTAAATCGATTCCTCTATATATGTACTATCCTACTAAATCGTCCTAGCTAAAATTGATTTATATTGTGATATAGTACTAGGGTAAATCGATTTTAGTTAAAATAATTTACCTGATTCTAAGTCAGATCGATTTGTGTAAGGACATTAAAAACGAAAGACACAATTCAAGATAAACGAGTAATATTGGAATTAAATCGATTTAAATGGGTGATTTACCCATTTTTTTAACGTTAAACAAAAATCCACTTTGTTTTAAATCCTCTAGAGCTGAATCCAAAGTAATTATCACGCTCACTGGAAAAGCAAAACACTTATACCAATGATGACAAATATTTGATCATATAAACTCTAATTAATGTGGGAACTTCATTCATACTGCAATAATGATAATATGGGGTATTATTAAATCTTGTGCTTTCATCATTTTTAAACAGTCAAACAATATTCATGAACTTGGAAAGTTGTGGGATGAAGACAATCAAAATGATGGGAATGAATTGTCGTTTATGAGAGTGAAAAATTATAGTTAAAACAAGATTTTTTTATTTATTTATTTTTTTACAGTGTGGGATATGGAATTCTTCAATTGTACGCATGTCTGGTCAATTTTGTCATCAGATTTTAGATTTTACAGTAAAGAGCATATCACTTGCTATAATTTCGTGTACGATTCTTGTGTACGCTTTTTCCAACCACAAGAAGTTGTCCGAATAGAGGATGCAAGATATAAACTTAAAATTAATGTTTGGATCAAATTAAAATTGAGTGTTGAAATGCAAGATATAATCTTTCTAGTTATTATTTGGTGTCACATGCATGCATTTCCCCCTGATTTGATTTAGGGTTTAATTCAAAACAAAACCTACCATATTTTGATAATAATATCTAGGGAAAATTACATAGATTTCTCACAAATGTGGCTTCCTTTTATTTGTTTTCGCTTACATTAATTTTTTTTAAATTTCCTTCTAAGCGAGTCCTGTATAAAATACTTGTTTCAGATATTTGTCTCTTTGGATAAAGTGATATATTAAAACATTAATACATTTAAAAAAGATAAGAAGATGCACCATCTCATTTAAATGAACAATTATTTGAAGAATATAGTAATATTTAATAGGATAAAGTATTATTTTAGTCTTCAATATTTATAGCGAATTCTATTTTAGTCCTTAATATTTTAATTGTCTTATTTTTATCCCAAAATATTTAAAATAGTATTAATATTATCCCATCGTCAAATTTTTCACTAACAATTAACAAAATTAATGCACTATCAATAATGTTTTTGTTAAAGTTATGGTTTGTTCAACTCTCTTTTTCACATTCACTTTCTCAACAAATTTAAATCTCATTCTCTTGTTTTTTTTTACACTATTAATTCTCTAAGAGGAGTTTAAGGAGGAGAAAGAAAGAAGTAGAAGAATTAAGAGTGTAAAAAATAGTAAGAGAATGAGATTTGAGTTTGTTGAGAGGGTAAAAATAAAAAAAGGTTGAACAAATGTAGTTTTAACAAAAGCATTATTAATATAGTATATCAATTTCGTTAATTGTTAGCGAGAAATTTGACGGTGAGATAACATTGATGTTATTTTAAATGTTTTGAGATAAAAATAAGACGATTAAAATATTCAAAAATATTTCAAACATTAAAGATGAAAATAGTACTTATACACTTAAATTTAACTTTATTTGATAATAATGTTACTTAAATTTTAATAGAAGTTAATATATCATTTTAATAGAGAGTAGACAGACAAGTTAAACTTTACCAAATCAAAAGGGGAATGGAATTGGATCTGATTTGCCTTAATATCTGACATGCCAAACCAAATATGGTATAAGTATACTCGTCTTGGTGAAAAAAAAAATAAAATAAAATAGTATTGTATGGAAGTTATTCTTGGACTAATAAACCAAAAGGGGAAAAAAGAAATAAAAAGGAAAAGAAAAGAAATGAAAGGGATATTTCATTTGGATGGGGAAAAGGAGACAACAAAAGAATAAATTATACGTAGGTGTATTAGTATATCTGTGAGAGAGGTATTCGTATATCTTATAGTTACTTTTGTTTTTTTGGTATCTTATAATTACTTTAGTTTCTCTCTTTATATCCCTATATACATTGTAAAATGGAGAGAAGCAAGACATGCAAGAACAATTTTTGGTGAAGGAAGTCATAAGAGTATGATATATATACCAATATTTTACTTTATTTTATTTTATTTTTTATATTTTTTAAACATTATAAGATACCAATATGTTCTGACAAGCAACTGGAGGCTCATTTTTTTTTTAATGTTGGCATGGGGCTACTTGTTTATAAGGATGAGACTTGAGAGTCTTTAATCACAAATTCACATTAAATTAAAAGGGTTCGTTTAGATAGAACAAAAGTTGTCCCATTTCAAAATTAAAGCATATATCTTCAAAAGAAAATTTACAAAATTTATATGAACAAATGAAAACTAAAACCAATATTTATTAAAATCTCATTCAATTATCTCTCCAAATCTTCTTAGTTCTTATGAACTGAACAATGAAGAAGTGTATTTTTTATTCGGATTGTTTATTTATTATTTAAAAGGTATCCTTTTTTTTTCTGTTCTTTTATGATTAGGATGCCAAAAAGCCAACGGGGCTAGCAATTAGGGGAACATAATCATGCTCAATGGATTAGCTTATTGTCCTTAAACACTGTTTTAGTTTCATTTTTCAAAGTTCTAACTTTAATATGGCTGGACTATTGATTGCCGCTTAGTGAACTTCTTTTGATGATGTCTATTGTAATTATTGATTCTTAAATTATTCTCCATAAAAAAAAAAGAAGTTTTTTTTTTTTAAATTATATCTCCTTGGCTCTCTGTAAAATCTTTCACTAGCTTTATAGATGCAAATGCTTTAATTATAGTATGAGGTTTGCTTTTCTTTTTTTGTGAGTTGAGGAAAAGTAGCAATCTTTTGTTAGGTGAGGAGTTCGAAGAATTTCATTAGGGAGGTCCTACATTCATAATTTACAAAGATGAACACGAGTCCCTTTGTTTTCTTTTCTTGTACTTGATTCTTATTCCCTAGAAGAAATTGAACATATCCTTAAGCTTAAGGACTATATATGTTGCTTAATTTTCAAAAACCTTACCAGATTTAATTTTCAGTTTATTTAAGGCTCCAAAGGGAAGAAAGGAATTGAGGCCGTTAATTAATTAATAAGAAGATAATAGGAGGTATATGTTTGGTAGAAAGTGGTCTTTTAAAGGAAAAGTCCAGTTAAATAACTTTTAACTAGCCAAATTTTAAATAATTGTAATTAATAATTATAAATTTTATATTTTTAAAATAAAATTTAAATAATTATTAATTAATCATAATTAATTAATATAAAATACAGTTTAAAAATATTTGTTAATTTATTGTTGACTAAACTCCTGATGATTACCTAACAAGATTGTCTTTTAAATTCACAACTTTTATTAATTTAATTTTTAAGATTTTAAATGTAATATTATAGTCTTTAAAGTTCCAACACCATAATGATCCCTCAATAAAAAAAGTTCCAGGACCAATAATTATTACTTATTTTAGTTAGCATTTTTGAATTTGTAGACTAGTGTTTAATAATTTAATATTATATTTTTAACAATATTTTTTAAATATTACTGACTAATTGAGATTTCAATTATACTATTATAACTCTCAAAATTAAATTCTCGATATTATAATAGTCCCTAAATAAAAAAGTTTGAGGACTAATAATTTTAATTTATTTTTGTCGACGTATATTTTAGATTAACAACTTAATATCTTTAGTCTAATAGTTTAATATTATATTTTTAGTCAATATTTTTAATATTATTGATTAACTGGTGTCAAAAATAATATATTATGTTAATGCTGTAACATTGCTCGTTTTTTTACCCCTTTCCAACGCTGATTTAACAAACGCAGTGATAAACTAACACTTGCATATTACTTCTCTTAATTCATTGTTATAGAAATGTTAACTCATTACTGGATTTACTAAGTCAGTACCAAAAAGAAGTCAAAGAAAAAATATAGTATGCGAAGTTTAATCCTAAAAATTACAATAATAAAATTAAGATCTCAAAAATCAAATTAATAAAAGATGTGAATAAGGAACCAGAAATTATTTTTAATATGGAAATGGAGATGGTGTTTGGTTGAATATTGATATTTGAAGTGTATTACAATATTGTGGAACTCATTTAACACGCCCCCACGTGTTGCACCACGCCCCCTACGCGTTGGCTAATACGCTGCCACGTGTCCAACACGTCTCCACGTGTTGGCCAGGATGCTGACACGTGTCCAACACGCTCTCTATGTATTGCACCACGCCCCTCACGTGTTGACTTTTCACCTACAAAATTCACCTATCTATAATTATACCAAATAATCTCATTTCCCAAAAAAACACCAATATTTCTTCCATATAAAAAAAAATCAGCCATAAGGAACAGACTGCTTAATAAAATTGAGATATCAAGAATGGGATATATTACTAATAAAAGCTGCTCTTAAAGTTTTGTCAGAGAAATATTTTCTTCATTTGCTTCTCTTTTTTGGTACAAACTGCAACCTGCTCAAGCATTATTTGAAAATTTTAACTAAAAATGTCTTAACATTTTTGCGAAAATATATACCAAAACTTGCTTGTTGAGGATTTATTCCATATTTGGTGTTATGTTTTCTGTTTTAAATACAAAGGTTATTAAAAGCTTCCCTAACTAGCTAAACATAATTTTAGAAACAAAATTTCAGGATGATAAAAACATTGACGCTCTTGGTAAATGTGAATGGAAAAAAATGCTAGTAAGTAGTACTTTGTTATGATTAATGGATAAGACATTTATTATACAAAAGAAAAGGGATAAAATATACTATTTTTTTTAATATTTACAAATTTTTGTTAAAACTATTTCTAACATTTAATTTTGCTAAAATTTATTTTTAATATTTTTAATTTGTGTCCAAATTAATTCTAAATATTTTTAGTTTTATATCTAATATTATAAATAAAATTAATGTTTAGATGTAATTTTGATATAAATTAAAAATATCAAAATTAAAATTAAAAAAATTAATTGTTACGGATATTTTAATTTTCTTTTTACAAATATTAGGAATAAAAAATTATTTTTCCTAAAGAAAAAAGTCCAAATTGAAATGCTTCAACTTTATTCATAATTTTAACCATTAACAATTTATTATAAAATTTAATTTTAATCAAATTTTTAAATTAATTAATATTTTTTCTCTATCCAACAATTACCTGCTATTTAAGAGCTTTAGAGCATAATTAATTTGAATAAAGCTCCACAACGTAACCAAGTAAAATATTTAATCAAATCTAACTAAATTATTTTACTATCTTAATAAAAAAAACAAAAAAAATTAAATAAAAAATACATAATATTACAAAATTAATAAAAAAAAAAAAATTTTACATTCATTTAATTAATAAAATTATAATACAATACATGTTTATTCAAGTCTAATATGAGAAACAATGTTTTTTTTTTTAAAATAAGAACAACAAAAAAAATAAAAAAAAATAAAAAAGACCAAAAAAACTATAACATTAAATAAGACATTTTTGTAACAAAATTTTAATGTCAAAAATTAGAAATTTATGTTGTTGTTAAAAAATTTTAGTATTTTTTATTCTAATAAAGTCTACATAATTTAAAATTTTTTCTTTTTTTTTTCACATATTCTGCTACGTTTTTTATATTTTTTTATAATTTTTTTATTTTATTCTCTTAGAAAGAATAAAATAAAAAAATTAAAAAATAAATAAATAACTGTAATATCAGAAAAAGAAAAAAAGAGAAAAAAATGAAAACATAACAATAATACTAAAAAGGAGACGCACAAAAATACATACAAAAAAACATGATAAAAAGATGACATAATTTTACGTGTATATTATATAAGTGAATTTTGTTAAATTTAGATCAATTTAATTAAATTTAATTACTAAAAAAATTTAAATATATAACGAGACTGAATTAATTTTTTCCCCAACTTCATCCTTATTAGTTATTACTAATAATTGTTAAAGTATGGCTCTTTTCTCAAACAGTTTACCTTTTCTATTTTTATTCAACTAACTTTGTTGGTTTTTAAATTAAGTGTTACATCTTAAAAGACAATTATAATTAGATAGTATTTTAACATTTTATTATTTGAAATTCAGTTGTTAGTTATATAATTTTTTTTTATCAAAAATAAAAAATTTAGACCCATAATTTTTTAATTGGGTATGAAAAAACTATGCTATTTGAGCTATATAATTTAAACAATGCTCTTGATAGAAATGATATTATCTTTTTTCTTTATATATATATATATATATATATATATATATATATATTATCTTCTATCAAATCGATTTACAGAAACGTGCAATTTAGTTATTCTTTAATCTTCCTCGAATCCTTTTCCCCTAAGAATAATTTATACTACATTTAAGGGATAATTATCTGGATACAATTAATAATAACAAAAATATTTGATAATAAAACAATTAATCAAAAATAATTTAAATTTATTTTATTTAATATTTATTAATTAATATTAAAATTAATGAATATTAAATAAGATAAATTTATTTTTTTGTCTCCATAATATTATCAAATAATAATTAATATATGTGCTCATATAATAAATTAATAAATAATTCTTGCATATTTGTAAAACATACTTAATGGGTATTTTAAAATTAATCAAACTATTATTTAATTTTCGTTCTTAATTAACTATAAGTTGTATGAAAAAATTTATTAGTAGTAAAAGAATAAAATTTGAATTTTTTTATTTAAATTAAATATTTTATTTATTGTAATATGCAATGCGTAAAATATTTATGTTCTTATCCGATAGACTAAAGACTAATTTGTCGCAGGATTTAAACTCTATTTAAGAGATTTGGATTCTCTAAATTTTGAATTTAACTTTAGAGAGTAAAGTATGATCTATTACTATTTATTTTATAGGTAGAATCAAGAGAATACATAAGAGAGAAAATATTTAATGGTAAGAGATTTCACTTTATTCTCTAAAGTGAAAATTTAAATTTTAAAAGATCCAAATTCCTATTTAAGAGTTTATTGTTATCGTTGGCTAATAAATTACTGTATACATAAGATGGAATTTGAATTCTTAACACTTACTTAAGCAGACAAACGAAAATATATTCAATAATATGTATATTAATAAAAATAATATATTTTAGAAACAATAACTTTAAATACACATTAAATGTCTATATTTTGTTTTTCATTATACCATATTATATTGCTGATAATCATTTATGTTATTGTGCATGAAAATTGCTGATTTGAAAAGACAAGCCTTGCATTGTAATTGGCCTAGGCAAAGGAAGAAAAAGGCCAAGTAAAGAGGGGGAATTGAAGAGTGGTGGAAACACATTGCAGTAGAGTCATTACCTCTGAAGCAGGCCTATAAATCAATAATGCTTCATATTTATTTGTGGGGCCTCCACTTTATATATATTTTCAGATGAGAGGTCAAATCCTTGTACAAATCCCCCAAAATAATGTTGCTATTGTGCTGAAATCAAAGTGTCTTGCTAATTCCTTTCATTTAGGATATTTTAGGAGTAAATAATTAAATTAATTTTTGAAAGATTATTTATTTTTTAAATTAATTTTTAAAAAATAAATTTTAATTAAATTTATTTTTTAAAAATTTTAAATTAATTATGTTAGTTTTTCTGTTAATTTTTTTTGTTAACGGTATTAAAATTTGTTAATGTAACATATTAAGTGACATTCTAATACACATATAATAAGTTTATGAAATTAAATTATATCAAAATCTAATTGAAAAAAAAACTTGAGTCATTGGAATCTCTCAATTTAGGATTTGATTTGGTTTAATTTCATAAACTAATTTATGTTAATAGTCAATTAGGACTACTAACTATGTGTTTTGATACTACTTAACTTACAACATCAACAAAATTTGACGCCGTTAACCATAAAAGTGACGGAAGGACTAACATGATTAATTTAAAATTGTTTAAAAAAAATTTGATTAAAAATTTTTTAAAAATTAATTTAAAAAATGAATAAATTTTTAGGGACTAATTTCACTATTTTTCTTTATTTTAATAGCAACTTGAAAGTTTTTGTCGTTTAATTTGCCATGCCCACCCTCTATCTGTTTTTCCTTTTTTTTTTCTTTGTTTATTTTTTAGCAAGTAGTGCTGATGACATATTGACATGTAGTGAAAAAACATAAAGAAGTTAAAGATATTTGAAAAATAATTGGTCATACAACACCTCGATGGCTGATGCTGGATCATAACAATAGAGCAAATTGCGTAAATAAATAAAAAGATGGATCAATTTTATCCGAATGTAATTTTTTAAAATTGTTATATTTTGATCCTATTTAATTTATATAATTTCAAAATTATACGTAAATTATTATAGAATATAAATTTTTTATGAAAATTGACTATTATTATAAACTGCTACATGATATTGATATTTATGTAAAAATTAACTATTATAAAAAACTTTTACAAGATGTAAAGATTTATATAAAAATTAACTATTATTATAAATGGTTAGAGAGTATAACAGTTTATATATCTTTGTTTACTTTTTTTCATTATCTTATCATATCTCTCTAATTTAATATTTATCTTTCTATCATTCTATGATATTATTTATTAAAATAAATATACTAAAAAATAATTTTAATTAATTAAATGTTTAGTATAATAAAAATTTGATTGCTGTTTAAAAATCATGTTAGTGCATAATAATATTTTATAATTATTTTTATAATTCAAGTATTTAATATTTTGCAATTAAAATTAATATTTTAGTAAAATTTTTTAATATTATAAAAAAATTATTGCATAATAATTAATCTTACAAAATAAAAAATATTTTGTATGTATTTATATATTTTTTATTTAAAATTAAAAAGCTACTCTTGCCATTTTTAAAATGTTAAATTGATTTTATTTTGAATTTTTTAACCTATATTTTTAAAAATTATATTTCATACCAAAATTCAGAAACAAAATCAATTTAAAATTTAAAAAAAATAACAAGTATAATTTTTTGTTTTTAAATAAGAAACAAATAAATGCATACAAAATATTTTTTATTTTTAAGATTAATTATTATGCAATAACATTTGTATATATTAAAATATTAATTTTAATTAATATTTAAATTATAAAAACAATTACAAAATATTGTTACACATTTCTCTATTATTTTTTTTGAAATAAGAAGCTCAACACAGTAAAGTGGAGCATTTAAAAAGTCCAGAGTTACAATACAAACACTAAACAAAAAAACTGAAGTTATCTCCGGCATTGCCATCAACAACTAGACTGAACAAAGTCAACCCACTCTTTGTAGCTCCTAATCGACTTGGTAATAACTTTCGCAACGCATGTTTCTTGATTCTTGAAAATCCTGGCATTCCTTTCCAACCACGTATTTCAAATAATAGCAAAAAAACCAGTCAGCCACCTGTTACATTCGACTTTTCTTACAGGAGCTCCTGTCCAACTCTCAAAGTGTTGCTTAATGGTTCCTGGAATAGACCAAAATTTATTATAGGCGTATATCCAAGCACACCACATCTGCCACGTAAACTCACAGCCAATGAATAAGTAGAAATCATTCTCAGTTTCTTTTTTACATAAAACACAAATCATATCCCTGTGATCAATAATACCCAATCCAATCACTCTTTCTTTAGTATTGACCCTACCAACTAACACAAACCAGGTGAATAGCTCAACTCTTTATGGTAAGAGGACTAGTGAAACTATAACTCGTAATGTCCTCCGAGAGAGTCTCAGCCTACAAAGCCTGCACAAATGAGTTAGTAGAGTAAACTCCTGATCTATCAAATTTTCATACTATTCTGTCCTCCCTCTCACTTGTTAACCTGACAGATTGTAGAACTTCATGAAGTTGGTTAACTAATTCTAACTCCCATTGGAATAGTACCCTTCTCCAATGAAAGTTCCATATCCACTCCAGCCCATCCCAGAACCTACAATCCCCTATAACAGATCCGACTTGATTTGAAATCGAGAAAAGCCTTGGAAATACATCCTGCAACACACCACATGGTAGCCACTTATCTTCCCAGAAACGAATTCTTCTACCATCTCCTAACTCTAATGATAACCCTCTGACCATCTTATCTCTCGCTTGCTATTCTCTTATCTGCAATTGACAAATGTCCCTCCACGGATCCTTTGTATTAGGAATTAGGTGACAAGAAAGAAGGACATTTGGCTTCAAGTCATTGCAGGAGCACACAATTTTCTTCCATAATGGGCAATCCTCCTTTGAAAACTGCCACCACCACTTGAACAACAACGCTATATTCCGGAGCACTGCATCGCCCACGCCCAAACCCCCGAAGCGTTTTGGAGCTTGCACAATATCCCACCTTACCAAAGGTACCCCATCCCTTCCGTCCTCATTACTCCACAAGAACCTCCTTTGCAAAGATATAAACTTATCTGCTACTGCTCTGGGCATCTTATATAAGCTAAGATAGTAAACCGGCAGACTATTAAGCACAGATTTGATGAGTACCAGTTTACCAGCTTTATTAATCGTTTTGGCTTTCCACAGATTAAGTTTCTCTTCTACTTTGTCTATAATAGGTTTCCATGTCTTGACCAATTTCGGATTCGCTCCCAAAGAAATACCAAGATATTTGACTAGCAACGTTGCTTCCTTACACCCCAACAAGATACACATCCTTTGTGACACTGTTGCTCGCAATTAACCGGAATCAAGCTAGATTTATCAAAGTTAATACTCAAGCCAGATATCATCTCAAAACACCGTAGAAGCCGCTTATAATTGCAAATAGTCTCCTCCTCCGGGGGGCAAAAAAGTATTGTGTCATCCGCAAATTGCAAGTGAGACAACTCAATATTGTCTTTTCCAACCAACAAAGGAGAGATCCTTCCATGTCTTACTGCCTCTCCTATCATCCTATGAAGGACCTCAACAACAAAAACAAAAAGAAATGGAGAAAGAGGATCCCCTTGTCGTAAGCCCCGTTCCATCTTAAAAGATTTAGAAGGCGAGCCATTTATCAAAAGTGACATAGACGCCATGCACACACATTCCTTGATCCACCCTCGTCATCTTTGCCCAAAGCCCATTTTTTGAAGTACAATATCCACAAATTTTCATTTGACTCTATCGTAAGCTTTTTGAAAGTCCAGTTTGATTATTGCCAATTTCTTCTTTCTTTGCTTCAACCATTGCACAGTTTCAAACGTAATCAAAGCCCCATCATGAATCTTCCTCTCCTGCACAAACGCACTCTGAGTCTCCCCTACTAAGTCAGGCATTACTCTTCTCATTCTCTGCACCAACACCTTCGAAATGACCTTATACACACACCCTACCATGCTAATCGGCTGAAGATCTTTAACCTCCCTTGCTCCCACAAACTTCAGAGCCAAAGCCACCCATGTAACATTAGAATCTCTTGGTAGCGTAGCTGACTGGAAGAAATCCATGACAGCTACAGTAAACTCAGTACCAATTTCTCCCCAACACTTCTTTATGAAGTTCATATTGTAGCCATCACAGCCAGGGGCCTTAGACGACTCGCAATCCCAAACTGATTCATTTATTTCGTTAGCCGAAGGCATCCTCTCTAAGTCTGTAGCGTCCTCTTCTTGTATCTTGTTAACTAGACCATCCCGAATACCTACCAAAGGTGGCGCTTCTTGATTATACAAGTTCTTGTAAAAATCTCTTATTGCACTCTTTATCCTGGCTTGATTCCTCACCAATCTGCCACTTATCACCAACGCATCAATCCGATTATTTCTTCTTCTTGGTGAGGCTAAATTATGAAAATATCTAGTGTTCTTATCCATGTACTTAGCATGTCGGGACCTTGACACCTGCTTCCAATGGATTTCTTTCCTGATATACCAACGCTTACAGAAGCTAACTAGAGCTCTCCTTCTTGCCTCCATAGTCCCATCATAAACTCCATCACTAGCCAAATCATCCAACTTTTTGATTTCATCTTCCAACTGCTGTACCTTCAAATCAATATCACCAAACTTCTCCTTGTGCCATCTACTCAAAGGTATCGTCAAAGCCTTCAACTTTTTAGTAAATTGAACCTCACCTAGACCCCTCCATTCCTCCTTCACCATTCTGAGAAACCCGTCATGTGTGAACCGAGAATCCAGACTTCGAAATGGCCTCGACCCTCCTCTTAATCTACTATCTCAAAGGACAATGATCAGATAAACCTCTTGGCCCACCTTTAAGCCGTATCTCAGGAAACTGTTCAAGCCATTCCAGGCTAACAAAGACTCTATCAATGCAACTGCAAGATTAGCCTCTGAACCATGTAAATTTGTGATCATTCAGTTCTAAATCCACTAACTTCATATCCCAGATCCAGTCTCTAAAATCTTCCGCTGATGCTGTTAAAGCATTAGCTCCTTTTCTTTCATCTACTCTTACAATCTCATTAAAATCACCCATATAACAAATGGGGACCTGGCATACTCCAGCAATAAAACTCAACTCCTCCCACACAGTTAGCTTCTCCTCCCTGACATGCGCACCATACACCAAACAAAATGCACAATGAAAATTATTGCTCATCAATACCCCTTCCACACACAACCACCTCTCTCCTTTATAACATTTACTCAACTTAAAAATTATTTTGTCCCACATTAACAATAGACCTCCAGAAGCCCCTTCGGAACCCACATATTCCCAATCCACCGCATCATTTCCCCAAATTTGCACAACGTCAAACTTAGTAACTTCATTCTTCTTTGTCTCTATCAAGCCTAGTATATTTACATTATTTTTTCTCTTAAAATTTTTAACCATACCCATTTTTCCAACACCCCCAATATCCTTCACATTCCAAAAACTATAAATCATTTAAGCACATTATTACACACCTTATTTCGATTTTTAGGCCGGCTCCTTCTTGCTTTCTCCTTTTACTTTGCTTGCCTTCGTTTCTGTACAAGCACTTCATTCTGAGCTTGAAGAGCTGCCATTATGTCGTCTTCCTCATCATATGGGATAGCCCCTGATTCCACTGCCAAGGCCCAAGCAACTCTGTTTTCAATCAAGTCTTCATCCCAGCTTTTTATTTGCTTCACAATATTCTGATCACTGATTACATCATTCTCAGAATTTCCAACATCCTCCAAGTTCCTGACTACCCCATCGGCTTCAAAGTATGTTCTCTCTCTCAGAGTATCCTCACCCCCTAAATCTGCTTCCTCTACTCCATCATCCCTTACCAATCTTGTAACGATGTTCTTCTTTACACTCCCGTCCAGACTTTCGTGAACCGTATGTGATATGGCATTAGTTTCATTCAAGCTCCCTATTATTCTTTCCCCTTCTTCCCCATCCAATAGATTGTAGCTATCTATCACAGAGTTGTTGACCGCATGAAGCATCCCCGCACAAGAGAAATCATTCATCCCTACGCCATTTACCTTTATTACCATAGAGGTTTTCACTGTTGGCACTGGTTTGTGCCTTCCAACACCATCATGCTCCTTCACGACACCGCCAATGTCAAACTCATCATTCACCGTGACCGCAACCGCTTTCCAAGCATTTCCGCTGGCACCACTGCTGACCTTCTGCCGGCCAACTTCTATTTCTACCACTCCTCCACTATATCCCGCGTCGTTATTGTGATTCACGTTATCCACCACAGCTGCGTGATACCCAACATCCTCTTCCCTTATCACTGTCCAATGCATCTCATCCCCTGCACCACCACCCGCAGCGGGTGCCAAGAATTCCTTGTGAATGCGCAGTATGATAAAAGTCACCGTCGCACTTTACGATAGCAGGACTGTGATTAACTCCAATCCCCTTCCCATCCCCAAGCGGTACCATGCTTCTACACTGGAGTACATCCCATGTTCCACATCCGGGTTGGGTTACTCGACCCGCACATCCTCCAGGATCAGTTTCTGTTGCTTTTTTCAAATTTACCAAAATTTCCGTACGCCATTCATCCAGTTCTTCGAGGGTAATGACCATTCAATCCATTTTCTGTTTGTCTGCCAGTTCCTGTGTCACCATCTCCGCTGCCATGTCCCACCCCATCTTTAATGGTATCTCCCATGATTTAGCACGAAAGCCAACTTCCAACTCTTTGCTGTATTCTACTCTACTTGCCTCTCCTGTTTGCTTCACGCTGTTCAAACCAGCCACGGTCACTTGGTGGTTCCCATAGCCAATTAAACTCTTCTGAAGATATCTGGTATTAGCTGCATCTTCTGTAACATATTTTGCCTTATCATCAAACTGTCTCCGATACTTAGCCTCTTCCACAAAGATCTCTTTATTCTGCAATCGCGTTCGGTTTATCTCTTGTATTGCTTTGAGTGCCCCTCCCTTTGTAGTATACCTTATGAAAGCAAATAAGTAGATCCGTCTGTTCTTCTGCTTACGAGACAAATATATGTCGTTAATACTCTTTTTTCAAACGTTGATACTCTTTTCGATTCTAAATTCGCAGATCTTTATCAATCTGTGAGTGCCTAACTCTATCCCATCCTAGTTCTCCCACCGTGCTTGCCCTCCCTCTCGTGCTCTCATACTCTCAGGGGCACCAACGGAATACCTACGGAGTACCTACGGAGTTACTCTCTCTCTAAACCCTAACCCTTATCCGGTTTAGTGTCCACATTCCTCTATTATTTAATCGAACAGTAAAATAATAATGATAATTTTTAAACACCAATCAAATTCTTATTATACCAAAGGATTAACAAATTAAAATTAATTTTTAGAATATTCATTTAAATAAAATACGTCATAAAATGATAGATAAATAGATATTAAATTAGAGATAGTATAAGGTAGGATTTGTTTGGGTGAACTTTTAAAAAAATATATTTTTGAGCTCTCATTTTTTAAAAGATTTTATAAAAAAGTAAAATTAATTTTATATTTGGATATTTCATGCAAAAAGATCATTTTATCTATCAAATATGTTTGGGTATAATAATATAAAAGTACTTTTTTGTTTATTTATTATGTAAAAAATATTTTTTAAAAAATTAATCTTTTAAAAAAAGATGTAAATTATATCTTCTCAATTTTTTCTATTTTTCTAGTCCATTTATTTTTACTACTAAAAATTTATTAAACATGCTAAAAAAAAAAAATTTAGCTTGCTCTTGAACTGATTTTGGATTTGGACCGTTGAAAAGGATTGTAGAACGGTTTAGTTAGGACCCGAACCAGGTGACAAAGTCCAAGTTTTAGGGGAGGTCCTGCCAAAATTTCTATAAAAATCCTAGACTTTGTTTGAAAAGTTATTTAGAAAGGTTTGGATTTGAGAAATTGTATTATTTGATTTATTAAGAAAATACTTATGTTTTCAAGCATAATTTATTTAAGAAAACTACGTGTCTTGAGTTCGACTTATTTAAAAATGAATTATTTTATCATTTGAACCATTGAAGGAAAGAATTAGGTTCTAATATTGATTTTAATATAAAAAGGACTTTTGCTCTTGGTTGGACTTAAAGATTTCGTTCAGAGGAGCTTTTAGTAATTTTAAAGGAAATTAGACTTTGGATTGAATAATTACGTTTGAGACATTTTGAAAGAGGTTAGAGGATTGGTTTCAAGAAGAAATCTGAAAGTGATTTGATTCAAATGGATTGGTTCCGTTCCAAGTGAATTGATTTTTAGATTGGGTTGGAACTTGTAATTTTGTATGACTCGATTTCATAATAAATTTAGTTTTTATTTACTTGAACCAAGAATCTATGATTTTAAGAGTTTCAATGGGTTTTTAAGGAATTGAGATAGGTTGTCCTTCCCTAAAGATTTGAGACTCTGCCGAGGGACTTTTGTTATAAAATTTCGTTGTTTGATGTATGATTTTGAATATTTCAAAATGAATATTTAACTTGCCATAGTTTTGGAAGTTTTGAAAAGAGGATGCCGATGGTGGATTTGTTTTTAAAAAGGGAACTTACTTTGAGTAAAAGTGACTTATGAGTCTGGGATGATTTGAGAAATGAGATCTTTAAAGCCAAGGCTGAAAAAAGTTGAAATTTGATTTTAAAGTGAAGTGAATTGAGAAAAAGTGATTTATGACTTAAATGATGATTTTATGAATTTGATGATGTTGGATGGTGGAAGTGCTATTTGTTATAAGCCGGAATGGCTATGTATGATAATGAATTATGGCTGATTACGAAATATGTTATGAGCCGAATGGCTGACTATGAATTGTGAATCTAAGCCAGATGGCTGAGATGAAAGTTGACTTATGGCTGAGAATAAATGCATATATGTTGAGTTATTGATAATGTGATTGTTGCACTTCTAATTATCTGAGATACGAGTTTCCTTGGGTAGTAGCAGTGGCTAGCCACCACATGCTCCAGGTTGAGACTCGATACTCTGCTGATCCTATGTCGTAAGTGTGGCCGGACACTGTGAAAGTTCCGGATGAGCTCGCCCCCCGTGGATAAACACCAGTGTATGTATTGTATGATTATGGGTATGATCATGTTTATGATTGAGAATAACTCGAGTTGGGGATGCACGACAGAGGGACAGTCCAATGGTTAGCTACCAGGACTTGTCGGGTTGGTGACATAACTGACAGATGATATCATTAGCCGCTAGGACAGGCATGCATCATATGCATCTATGTGACATTATTTGAGTGTGCATATTGTACTTGGTTTGTCTTTGTGATTACTTGTGATTAACTGCTAATTGTTTTACTTGCATTAACTGTTTGTGTGCTTGAACTTTCCTATTTGTGTTTGCGATTGAGACTCTGTTGGACTCTGGTGATTGGTTGTTGTTTGGGTTGTTTAGGCTTAGAGCCGTGGTTGATCATGAGGTGGGCCGAAGGCCATGTCAGGTTGATATTTCTGGTTTGGAAAAGTATGAAAGGCTAATTTAGTTTAGCATAGATAAACCTTTTGAAAGGCTTTTGAATTTTATTTTTACATGAACAGTTTCCTCTTTCAGGAAAGATTTCACATTTTTCTTGATAGTAAACCTTTGCTTTTGAAAAGATGCATAAGGCGGTTATTAATCACTGAAATGATTTTATCTCGCGTATCCTATTATAGTAATTCTCAAAAACCCTCTACTGAGAACCCTTTCGAGGATGATGTTCTCACCCCCTACAAATTTCCCTTTCAGGATATGGACGTAGAAGTCACAAAAAGTTTAACTAGTTGTTGTCGTGATGTTTTGTATTGTTTTGGTTATTGCTTATTGTTCCCTCACCTTTATCTTTATACATTCTATAAGAGGGATAGGAATTGTATTGGTTAATTCTTGTAAAGCTTTTTAATATATATATATATGTGTGTGTGTGTGTGTGTGTGTGTGTGTGTGTGTGTACTCCTTGTGAGTTTTTGTAAGTTGTATTGTCTGTATGGATGTACGTTACATAACAAAAGTGTGTTGGAGCGGCATTGCGGTTTGAAGTTTTAAACAGGCTCATATTTTAGTATTAAATAGTATTAGAGTCGTCATAATATCCGAGTTATCAGAGCTGCGTAGCCGGAAGCGTGAGCTTTGATAGTTAGGGTGTTACATTATGGTATTAGAGCGGTCTTTCCTGTAGAGCCTGAGGAATGTACCGACTATGCATGCAACTGAGCGTTTGTCATGTGATGAGCGGATAATTTATACGCTTTTTGGCATTATTTTTAGGTAGTTTTTAGTAGGATCTAGCTACTTTTAGGGATGTTTTCATTAGTTTTTATGCTAAATTCACATTTCTGAACTTTACTATGAGTTTGTGTGTTTTTTTGGGATTTAAGGTATTTTCTGGCTGAAATTGAGGGACCTGAGCAAAACTCTGATAAAAGGTTGACAAATGACTGTTGATACTGTTGGGTTCTGACCTTCCTGCACTCGAAATGAATTTTTTGGAGCTACAAAACTTGAAATGGCGCGCTCTCAATGGCGTTGGAAATTAGACATTCAGAGCTTTCTAGCAATATATAATAGTTCATACTTTATTCGAGATTAGACGACGCAAACAGGCGCTCAACGCCAGTTCCATGCTGCATTCTGGAATCAAACACCAAAAACACGTCACAAACCAGAGTTAAGCGCCAAAAACATGTTACAACTTGGCGTTTAACTCCAAAAGAAGCCTCTGAACGTGTAAAGCTCAAGCTCAGCCCAAGCACACACCAAGTGGGCCCCGGAAGTGGATTTTTGTATCAATTGCCTATTTCTGTAAACCCTAGTAGCTAGTCTAGTATAATTAGGACATTTTACTATTGTATTAGACATCTTGGTTTTCGTCTTTTCTCTTAAATCCATCTTTGGACGTTTGGTTCTTAGACTTTGGGGGCTGGCCATTTGGCCATGCCTGAACCTTGATCACTTATGTATTTTCAACGGTGGAGTTTCTACACACCATAGATTAAGGGTGTGGAGCTCTGCTGTACCTCGAGTTTTAATACAATTCCTACTATTTTCTATTCAATTCGGTTTATTCCTGTTCTAAGATATTCGTTGCACTTCAACATGATGAATGTGATGATCCGTGACACTCATCATTATTCTCACCTATGAACGCGTGACTGACAACCACATCCGTTCTACTTTAGACCGAACGCATATCTCTTGGATTCCTTAATCAGAATCTTCGTGGTATAAGCTAGAATTGTTGGTGGCATTCATGAGAATCCAGAAAGTCTAAACATTGTCTGTGGTATTTCGAGTAGGATTCAGGGATTGAATGACTGTGACAAGCTTCAAACTCGCGATTGTTGGGCGTGATGACAAACGCAAAAAAATCAATAGATTCTATTCTGGCATGATCGAGAACCGACAGATGATTAGCCGTGCTGTGACAAGAGCATTTGGACCTTTTTCACTGAGAGGATGGGATGTAGCCATTGACGACAGTGATGCCCTACATACAGCTTGCCATGGAAAGGAGTAAGAAGGATTAAAAGAAGGCAGTAGGAAAGCAGAGATCCAGCAGGGACAAAGTATCTCCATACACTTGTTTGAAATTCTCACCAATGATTTACATAAGTATTTCTATCTTTATTTTCTGTTTATTTATTATTATTATTATTCGAAAATTCCATAACCATTTATTATCCGCCTAACTAAGATTTACAAGATGATCATAGCTTGCTTCATACCAACAATCTCCGTGGGATCGACCCTTACTCACGTAAGATTTATTACTTGGACGACCCAGTGCACTTGTTGGTTAGTTGTGCGAAGTTGTGAAGAAAGTGTTGAGTTAATAGATGCGCACACCAAGTTGAATGCCATTGTTAGAGATCACAATTTCGTAATGGAGAGGACAGGGAATCATTGAGGTACGGCCTGCCATATTCTCATTACAAATGGCAGACAAGTCAGTAAGACAAGCTTATGGATTGGTAGAAGACGTGCTAGTGAAGGTTAAAGGCCTTTACATCCCTACTGATTTCATAATCTTAGACACTAGGAAGGAGGAGGATGAATGTATCATCCTTGGAAGACCTTTCCTAGCCACAGCAGGAGCTGTAATAGATGTTAACAGAGGAGAATTAGTCCTTCAATTGAATGGGGACTACCTTGTGTTTAAGACCTAAGGGTGTTCTTCTGTATACATGGAGAGGAAGCATGAAAAGCTTCTCTCAGTACAGAGTCAAACAAAGCCCCCACAATCAAACTCTAAGCTTGGTGTTGGGAGGCCACAGCCAAACTCCAAGTTTGGTGTTGAATCCCCACATCCAAACTCTAATTTTAGTGTTGAGATTCTACAACATTGACCTGATCACCTGTGAGGCTCCATGAGAGCCCACTGTCAAGCTATTGACATTAAAGAAGCACTCATTGGGAGGCAACCCAATTTTTATTTATTTAATTTTATTTTTCTTTTATTGTTCTTTTATGTTTTATTAGGTTCATGATCATGTAGAGTCACAAAATAAATACTAAAATTAAAAACAGAATAAAAAACAGCAGAAGAAAAAGCACACCCTGGAGGAAGGGCTTACTGACGTTTAAACGCTAGTAAGGAGCATCTGGTTGGTGTTGAACGCCAGAACAGAGCATGGATCTGGCGTTGAACGCCAGAAATAAGCAGCATCCTGGCGTTTAAACGCCAGGAATACACCCTGAAGAGAGCTTGCGCTGAACGCTAGAAACAAGCATGGAACTGGCGTTCAACGCCAGAAACATGCTGCAAATGGGCGTTGAACGCCCAAAACAAGCATAGAGCTGGAGTTTAACGCCAGAAACAAGCATTAATCTGGCGTTAAATGCCAGGATTGCATAGAGATGGTGTTTTACACGGCTAATTAGTGCAGGGATGTTAAATCCTTGACACCTCAGGATCTGTGGACCCCACAGGATCACCCTAGGATCTGTGGACCCCACAGGATCTCCACCTACCTCAACTCAACTTCTCTCCTCTTCAAACAATCCAATAACACTCTTTCCCAAAAATCCTTTACCAATCACCTCAATCTCTCTTCCCCATCACCTCTTCACCACTCACATCCATCCACTCTTCCCCATAAACCCCACCTACCTTCAAATTCAAAATCCCTTTCCCACCCAAACCCACCCAATATGGCCGAACCTTAACCTCTCTCCCTCCACTATATAAACCCCTCTATTATTCTTCATTTTCACACAACACAACCCTCTCTTCTCCTCCTTGGCCGAAACACAACCCTCTCTCCCTCTCCTCCATATCTTCTTCTTCTTCATCTATTCTTTCTTCTCTTGCTCGAGGGTGAGCAATATTCTAAGTTTGGTGTGGCAAAAGCATAGCTTTTTTGTTTTTCCATAACCACCTATGGCACCTAAGGCCGGAGAAACCTCTAGAAAAGAGAAAGGGAAGACAAAAGCTTCCACCTCCAAGTCATGGGAGATGGAGAGATTCATCTCAAAAGCCTATCAAGACCACTTCTATGAAGTTGTGGCCAAGAAGAAGGTGATCCCCGAGGTCCCTTTCAAACTCAAGAAAAATGAGTATCCGGAAATTCGACATGAGATCCAAAGAAGAGGTTGGGAAGTTCTGACCAACCCCATTCAACAAGTCGGAATCCTAATGGTTCAAGAGTTCTATGCCAATGCATGGATCACTAGGAACCATGATCAAAGTATGAACCCGAACTCAAAGAATTATCTTACAATGGTTCGAGAGAAATACTTAGATTTCAGTCCGGAAAATGTGAGGTTGGCGTTCAAGTTGCCCATGATGCAAGGAGATGCACGCCCCTACACTAGAAGGGTCAACTTTGATCTAAGGTTGGACCAAGTCCTTATGGACATATGTGTGGAAGGAGCTCAATGGAAAAGAGACTCCAAAGGCAAGCCGGTTCAATTAAGAAGACTGGACCTCAAGCCCGTAGCTAGAGGATGGTTGGAGTTCATCCAATGCTCCATCATCCCCACTAGCAACCAATCCGAAGTTACTGTGGATCGGGCCATCATGATCCATAGCATCATGATTGGAGAGGAAGTAGAAGTTCATGAAGTCATCTCCCTTGAATTCTACAAAATAGCCGAAAAGTCCTCTACGTTGGCAAGGCTAGCTTTTCCTCATCTTATTTGCCATCTATGCTACTCAGCTGGAGTTGTTATAGAAGGAGACATCCTCATTGAAGAGGATAAGTCCATCACAAAGAAGAGGATGGAGCAAAAAAGAGAGTCCACTCATGGATCCCAAGAGACGCATGAGGAAGCTCATCACCAAGGAATCCCAGAGATGCCTCAAGGGATGCACTTTTCTCCCAACAACTATTGGGAACAACTCAACACTTCTCTAGAAGACTTGAGTTATAACATAGACCAACTAAGGGTGGAACACCAAGAGCACTCCATCATTCTCCATGAGATTAGAGAAGATCAAAGAGCAATGAGGGAGGAGCAACAAAGGCAAGGAAGAGACATAGAAGAGCTCAAGGACATCATTGGTCCTTCAAGGAGAAGGCGCCACCATCACTAAGGTGGACTCATTCCTTGTTCTTGATTCTCTGTTTTTCGGTTTTTATGCTTAATGTTTATCTATGTTTGTGTTTTTCCTACATGATCATTAGTATTTAGTAACTATGTCTTAAGGCTATGAATAATTCCATGAATCCTTCACCTCTCTTAAATGAAAAATGTTTCTAATTCAAAAGAACAAGAAGTACATGAGTCTCGAATTTATCCTTGAAATTAGTTTAATTATATTGATGTGGTGACAATACTTTTTGTTTTCTGAATGAATGCTTGAACAGTGCATATTTTTGATCTTGTTGTTTATGAATGTTAAAATTGTTGGGTCTTGAAAGAATGATAAATAAGAGAAATGTTATTGATGATCTAAAAAATCATAAAATTGATTCTTGAAGCAAGAAAAAGCAGTGAAGAACAAAGCTTGCAGAAAAAAAAGTGGCGAAAAAAATAGAAAGAAAAAGAAAAAGCAAGCAGAAAAAGCCAATAGCCCTTAAAACCAAAAGGCAAGGGTAAAAAGGATCCAAGGCTTTGAGCATCAATGGATAGCAAGGCCCAAGGAAGTAATCCAGGCCTAAGCAGCTAAATCAAGCTCTCCCTAACCATGTGCTTGTGGCATACAGGTCCAAGTGAAAAGCTTGAGATTGAGTGGTTAAAATCGTGATCCAAAGCAAAAAGAGTGTGCTTAAGAACTCTGGACACCTCTAACTGGGGACTTTAGCAAAGCTGAGTCACAATCTGAAAAGGTTCACCCAGTCATGTGTCTGTGGCATTTATATATTCGGTGGTAATACTGGAAAATATAGTGCTTAGGGCCACGGCCAAGACTCATAAAAATAGCTGTGTTCAAGAATCAACATACTTAACTAGGATAATTAATAACACTATCTGAATTTTGAGTTCCTATAGATGCCAATCATTCTAAACTTCAAAGGATAAAGGGAGATGCCAAAACTGTTCAGAGGCAAAAAGTTACAAGTCCCGCTCATCTAATTAGAACTAATATTCATTGATATTTTGGGATTTATAGTATATTCTCTTCCTTTTATCCTATTTGATTTTCAGTTGCTTGGGGACAAGCAACAATTTAAGTTTTGTGTTGTGATGAGCGGATAATTTATACGCTTTTTGGCATTATTTTTAGGAAGTTTTTAGTAGGATCTAGCTACTTTTAGGGATGTTTTCATTAGTTTTTATTATAAATTCACATTTCTGGAATTTACTATGAGTTTGTGTGTTTTTCTGTGATTTCAGATATTTTCTGGCTGAAATTGAGGGACCTGAGCAAAACTCTGATAAAAGGCTGATAAAGGACTGCTAATGTTGTTGGATTCTGACCTCCCTGCATTCGAAATGGATTTTCTAGAGCGAAAAAACTCCAAATGGCACGCGCTCAACGGCGTTTGAAAGTAGACATCCAGAGCTTTCCATCAATATATAATAGTTTATACTTTATTCGAGATTAGATGACGTAAACTGGCGCTCAACGCCAGTTCCATGCTGCATTCTGGAGTCAAACGCCAGAAACACGTCACAAACCAGAGTTAAACGCCAAAAACACGTTACAACTTGGCGTTTAACTCCAAAAGAAGCCTCTGCACGTGTAAAGCTCAAGCTCAGCCCAAGCACACACTAAGTGGGCGCCGGAAGTGGATTTCTGCATTAATTACCTATTTCTGTAAACCCTAGTAGCTAGTCTAGTATAAATAGGACATTTTACTATTGTATTAGACATCTTGGTTTTCGTCTTTTATCTTAAATCCATCTTTGGACGTTTGGTTCTTAGACTTTGGGGGCTGGCCATTCGGCCATGCCTGAACCTTGATCACTTATGTATTTTTAATAGTGGAGTTTCTACACACCATAGATTAAGGGTGTGGAGCTCTGCTGTACCTAGAGTTTTAATGCAATTCCTACTATTTTCTATTCAATTCGATTTATTCCTGTTCTAAGATATTCGTTGCACTTCAACATGATGAATGTGATGATCCGTGACACTCATCATCATTCTCACCTATGAACGCGTGATTGACAACCACATCCGTTCTACCTTAGACTGAACGCATATCTCTTGGATTCCTTAATAAGAATCTTCGTGGTATAAGCTAGAATTGTTGGAGGCATTCATGAGAATCCGAAAAGTCTAAACCTTGTCTGTGGTATTCCGAGTAGGATTCAGGAATTGAATGACTGTGACGAGCTTCAAACTCGCGATTGTTGGGCGTGATGACAAACGCAAAAGAATCAATGGATTCTATTCCGGCATGATCGAGAACCGACAGATGATTAGCCGTGCTGTGACAAGAGCATTTGGACCTTTTTCACTAAGAGGATGGGATGTAGCCATTGACGACAGTGATGCCTTACATACAGCTTGCCATGGAAAGGAGTAAGAAGGATTAAAAGAAGGCAGTAGAAAAGCAGAGATCCAACAGGGACAAAGCATCTCCATACACTTGTTTGAAATTCTCACCAATGATTTACATAAGTATTTCTATCTTTATTTTCTGTTTATTTATTATTATTATTCGAAAATTTCTTAACCATTTATTATCCGCCTAACTGAGATTTACAAGATGACCATAGCTTGCTTCATACCAACAATCTCCGTGGGATCGACCCTTACTCACGTAAGATTTATTACTTGGACGATCCAGTGCACTTGCTGGTTAGTTGTGCGAAGTTGTGAAGAAAGTGCTAAGTTAATAGATGCGCACACCAAGTTGAATACCATTGTTAAAGATCACAATTTCATGCACCATCATGCAATAGGCCTTGTTCAGATAACAAGAACTAGAGCTTTATGCACATGATGATCTATTGATTAATGTCATTTATGTTGCATTGCATAATTCCTGATATTAAGTTTGGCCGGCTTAATACTAGCGAAATATGTATATGAGAGCACTAATGGGTTATCATAGATGATATACGAGTTTTGAGTAAAGCGAATTGCGGGTTTTGGGAACGTTAGAAACTATTTCTCGAGACTATTTAGTGGTGTGTCTTGAATTCTGTTCGAGTCGACTTGTTCTTTCATATCCTAACTTGAAGTTCTTGTTTGCTAATCCTCTTGAAAAGTAATTTGGTTTTTCAACCCTTTTCCTCTATTCATATGCATTCTTGTTTGACCCTAATTGCGTATGCTTGTTTGAAATCCTTGTTGTATCTATCTTTCTCTGTTTCAATTCTTCTTCTTCTTTCGTGTGTTCTTTGATATACCTTTGAACTGTCTTGATGCGCTATACCCTTTTAGTCCTTGTTCCGAGTTTATTCTTAAAGAAATTGTGATTCATGTTTTCTCCTATTTGACATAATTACAACCAATTTTGAATTTTTATAAAATTGATGTTGATTCGATATACACTTATTTATATATGAAACTTTGAAAATTCCTTACATAGTTTAACAACTATTTATTTCTAATACCTCGCCTGTACTTTTACTGGTTTACGGAACTACACTTACTTTAAATACAATTTGACTTTCTAATAATTTTACTACAGTTCCAATGCATATCTTTATTTGATTATGTATTTAGGTATTTTTCAAAATTTTAGAAAGAAAGGATTTTCGCCTTTATTCCGGTTGATCTCGTTTGACAAGTTTCGCCTAATTCGTTTTTAATTTAATTTAATTTAGCATGATACACTGCTTAGGCAATTGTTGTTCTTTTGAAAATATTGGGCTCATATCTTTCCTTTCTAGCATGAACTAATTTCTTAAGTCTTTGTTTCTACGGATGTCATATTTGACTTTGTTTTTAACTAATCTTTTACATCTTGTGAACATTACCATTGATCTTGGTTTTTCCTCTCTT
Organism: Arachis stenosperma; assembly: GCF_014773155.1. Classification (NCBI taxonomy): domain Eukaryota; kingdom Viridiplantae; phylum Streptophyta; class Magnoliopsida; order Fabales; family Fabaceae; genus Arachis; species Arachis stenosperma. Next base: position 123,123,125 of record NC_080385.1, on the reverse strand, counting down.
GTGAATATCCTTCTTATGTGAGACAGCTTGATTCATTTCAAATTAGTGCATCGTTTATCCTCTCATTGTCTCTACCAGAGTTCTTAGTCAAAGATTTATTCTTGAGAAAATACTAGTGATTGAGTTGTCTTTTCCTATGACTTTTGGTATTCTTTTGGAGCAATTGAAAGCTTGTTTGATGTCTCATGCCTAGTGGACCTTGTTTGAACTCCCTTGATTTAAGATCATTTCTTGTATGACTTGACTCCTTTTTAAGTACGTCCTAAACTTCTTGAATGTCTTTTTGAGTTGATGAATTCAAGTATACTTTTGGAGTCTTATTTTGAACTTTTTAAAGAAGTTTTGAATTCTCTTTGAAGAAAAATTCCAAAGTAAAATTTTTTTGTTGTTTGATTGTAATTGAAACCATTCTTCAAATTTTGACAAAGTTGCTTTGAAGATGGCATGCACCATTTTAAATGAAGTCTTGGAAAGCTTCTATATTTATCCAAAATCTGTCTGTTTGCAATGCACCACTTATTTCCTTTACCAATTTATAAGCAACATTTTACCTCGGATTTTCTTTTCTAAATAGAGTTTAACTTTCTCTTTCGTCCTTGCTAAAATCTTTTGTACACACTTATTTTAATATGGACTTTGGAAATTTTTTGAACAAGCATTTGATTTCTCTTCTGAGTTTTATGATTGCTTTTGGTTAGGTTGTGCACCTAACTATCTTTCTAAAATATTTGAGGAAATATTTTAGATCTTAGCCAAACCTGTGTACATGTTATTTTTAAAACTCTACATAATCTACCTCAACATGAAATTATATTAAAGTAAAGCCACATTTATGCTTTTGTTACTCTCTTGAACAATGTTTGTTGCTTAACTTTTCTTTTAGATTGCGAAGTGATTTTCCCGCAAGTCTTCGATTCTTTTATGAACAATGTATTCGGAAGTTTTTTAATCGTGCTCTTGAGTTCCGGGAGCTTTGTCTTGGGTTTGAGATATTCTTGTCTGTAAACCTCATACTTCTTCGACTCAGCTTGAGTTTGTTTCAAACTAATGTGCTGATTTTCTTCTTATCGATCCTATTGAATTTCTTTGATCCAAGGGTTATTTTTGAAGTTGTCAATTGATTTATTTCTAGCAAACTTCATTGCTTGAGTATTTTTGATTACCTGGAATTGCATACCCTCTTTCAAATCTATGAGTATTATCCTTGACATTTGCCTCTCTTTTCTAAATCTTGTATCCTTCTCAATAGACTTGAGGATTGTTTTGATGTCACGTGCGATCTGTAGACGTAGTAATGCGATGCGTTAGTTCTTTAAGGTGTGATATGTGTATATGAAAGTTGAAGCGGTAGGTGTACAAGGTTATGAGTTGTGGGTGTTTGTCCCTTGCAAACGAGTTTGCGGTGATTGGCCTATGATCGGATATGGGTATTGTAAAGTGTTTGATGGAGTTGGGAGGTGGAAGTTCTAAAGTGGGTAGGAGATCTATGAGAGGACGTTATAGCCATTATTTTAATACCAACCTGTTTTGGTAGCCTTTATGTCACATTAATTACCGCTTCATTTTGTGAACACCTACCTTGATTTGCACCCTATTTTGCTACCTCAAGTTTTTGTAAAGTCTTGAGACCATATGATCTTTTGCATCAAGCCTATCTAGTATCTTCTATTTTACACCATACTTCATCCCTATATTTAAATCTTATGGTTATTCGGTATTTGAGCATTTATACATATATGCTAAGACTTCTTACTTTTCTAAAAGTATTTGAGAGAACTAAGACTATGTATTATCTTATGTACTATTTTAATTTTCGAGGACGAAAATTTTTGTAAGGTGGGTAGAATGTAAGACCCAAAACTTTTGAAAAGCCTTATTATGATCAAGTCTCAAATCATATAGTTATTTATAGTCTTAATTTCAGAAATTATTTTATTGAAGATAATTAAAGTAAGTTTTGATTAATTGAATTTGAAATAAGTTATGATTATTATCCAATTTTTATAATTATTGGATTATTTTCTATATTTAAATTATAAAGTTGATAGTTATGAAATAATAAGAATTTTATATGATTTGGACTAAATAATTAATATTCTAAAATATTAATACTGCTGTTTTGGAAAATAGAGAAATTAATTATATTATTTCTAATATTTAAATTTGAACATTTTATTGAAAGTAATTTGTAAAATTGATGAATAAATAGTATTTTTATACATTATTATTGTTGAATTAAAATTTACTTCAAATTACTATACTATCCCTACTTTTATTTGAAATTATAAAACTAACCCCATTACCCCAATTTTGCTAAAATTACCAAATTGTCCATAATCCTAATTTTTGCTAAGCCCTCTCCTTTCCAACTTTCCTTCACGCTGTGCAGCCCACCCCTTTTCCTCACTATCTTCCCTGCCTAGCAACACACAGTTCCCCCACAACCCAACAACAGCGACACACACCTTTTTCCTTTCTCAGAGTAATATGTAGCAATAATGGGAAAGGGAACTCGAGGAAAGAGAGGAAGAGAAAGGGATCTGTGCTGGTGGCACTGGGGTTGCCGTCGCCGTTTGACGCCACCGAGGGGAGGAGGGTCACGACCACCACAAGGAGCCTCGTCGATGCCATCCTCGCGAGTCACCGTCCCTAAGCTGTAGCATCATGGAGCCAGCCTCGTCGCGTCGCCTCTGCTGTCTGTGCTACCGTCATCGTCCAAGCTCGTCACCGCCAGTCGCGTCATCGCCATCTCTGCCCAAAGCCGCTACAGATGATGGGTCACCGAGAAATGCCACCACTGATGCCGTCTTCGCAGGGCTTGAGTTGCCGCTGTCAGCATCGTGCTTCCTGGTGCCGTCGGTGGAGCAGTGTCTGTCGGATCTGCTGCAGTAGGTTGGGAAGAGAAGCGTTCTTCAGATGGCAAACGGAGCTCGACAGGGGCTGTAGAACCATCACAGAACTCGCGCGCAGAGGAGGGAGATGAGGCGCGAGAGGGAGCCATCGCAGGGTTGCTATCGCACTGTGTGGCTGGGCTCGCCGTGGTGGAAGGTTGTCGCCACGAGTGCCACTGTCAAAGGAGGGAACTGCGCGCCATGCCTAGCCGCCAGAAAATGCCACTACTGTCGCTGAAAAACTTTGTCGGTAAGGGTTTTAAGTTGGTTCTCCTTTTCATTGAGTTTCTGGGAACCTCATTGACGCTGCATGTTGTTCAGGACACTTTTGGATTCAGCATGGTTTACTTTAATTGATTTGATTTTGATAAATGAATTATTGCTTAACTATTTCTTAAAGTTTTGGATATGAGTTTAATCGGTTGATAATGATTCAATTTTGAAACAGTTTCCTTGAGATATGAAAATGAGGTGACTGTTGGATTTAGCTTTCTCTTGAACTGATTCTGGATTTGGGCTGTTGAAAGGGATTGTGGAAATGTTTAGTTGGGACCTGAACTGGGTGGCAAAGTCCAAGTTTTAGAGAAGGTGCTGCCAAAATTTCTATAAAAATTCTAGACTTTGTTTGAAAAGTTATTTAGAAAGGTTTGAATTTGAGGAATTGTATTATTTGATTTATTAAGAAAATACTTATGTTTTTTAGCGTAATTTATTTAAGAAAACTATGTGAGTTCGAATTTTTTAGAAATGAATTATTTTACCATTTGAACCACTGAAGGAAAGAATTAGGTTCTAATATTGATTTTAATATAAAAAGGACTTTTGCTCTTCATTGGACTTAAAGATTTCGTTCAGAGGAGCTTTTAGTGATTTTAAAGGAAATTGGACTTTGGATTGAATAATTACATTTGAGACATTTTGGAAGAGGTTAGAGGATTGGTTTCAAGAAGAAATCTGAAAGTGGTTTGATTCAAATGGACTGGTTCCGTTCCAAGTGAATTAATTTTTAGATTGGGTTGGAACTTGTAATTTTGTATGACTCGGTTTCATAATAAATTCAGTTTTTATTTACTTGAACCAAGAATCTATGGTTTTAAGAGTTTCAATGAGTTTCTAAGGAATTGAGATAGGTTGTCCTTCCCTAAAGACTTGAGACTCTGCCGAGGGACTTTTGTTATAAAATCCCGTTGTTGGATAGATGATTTTGAATATTTCAAAATGAATCTTTAACTTGCCATGGTTTTGGAAGTTTTGGAAAGAAGATGCTGAGGGTGGCTTTGTTTTTAAAAAGGAAACTTACTTTGAGTAAAAGTGGCTTATGAGCCTGGGATGATTTGAAAAATGAGATCTTTAAAGCCAAGGCTGAAAAGAGTTTAAATTTAATTTCAAAGTGAAGTGAATTGAGAAAAAGTGATTTATGGCTTAAATGATGATTTTATGAATTTGATGATGTTGGATGATGGAAGTGCTATTTGTTATGAGCCGGAATGGCTATGTATGATAATGAATTATAGCTGATTGCGGAATATGTTATGAGCCGGATAGCTGACTATGAATTGTGAATCTAAGCCAGATGGCTGAGATAAAAATTGACTTATGACTGAGAATAAATGCATATATGCTGAGTTATTGATAATGTGATTGTTGCACTTCCAATTATCTGAGATACGAGTTTCCCTGTGTAGTAGCAGTGGCTAGCCACCACGTGCTCCAGGTTGAGATTCGATACTCTGCTGACCCTATATCGTAAGTGTGGCCGGACACTATGAAAGTTATGGATGAGCTCGCCCCCATGGATTAACACTAGTGTGGGTATTGTATGATTATGAGTATGATCATGTTTATGATTGAGAATAACTCGAGTTGGGGATGCATGACAGAGGGACAGTCTAATGGTTAGCAACCAGGACTTGTCGAGTTGGCTATATAACAGATGATATCATTAGCCACTAGGACAGGCACATGCATCATATGCATCTATGTGACACTGTTTGGGTGTGCATATTGTACTTGGTTTACCTTTGTGATTACTTGTGATTAACTGCTAATTGTTCTACTTACAGTAACTGTTTGTGTGCTTGAAATTTCCTATTTGTGTTTGCGACTAAGACTCTATTGGATTGTGGTGATTGGTTGTTGTTTGGGTTGTTTGGGCCTAAAGCCGTGGTTGATCATGAGGTGGGACGAAGGCCATGTCATGCTGATATTTCTGGTTTGGAAAAATATGAAATGCTAATTTGGTTCAGCATAGATGAACCTTTTGAAAGGCTTTTGAATTTTATTTTTACATGAACAGTTTTCTCTTTCAGAAAAGATTTCAGATTTTTATTGATTGTAAACCTTTGCTTTTGAAAAGATGCATAAGGCGGTTATTAATCACTGAAATGATTTTATCTCGCATATCCTATTATAGTAATTCTCAAAAACCCTCTACTGAGAACCCTTTCAAGGATGATGTTCTCACCCCCTACAAATTTTCCTTTCAGGATATGGATGTAGAAGTCACGAAGAGTTTAACTAGTGGTTGTCGTGATGTTTTGTACTGCTTTGGTTATTGCTTATTGTTCCCTCAGCTTTATCTTTATACATTCTGTAAGAGCGATAGGAATTGTATTGGTTAATTCTTGTAAAGCTATTTAATATATACATATGTATGTACTCCTTGTGAGTTTTTGTAAGTTGTATTGTATTTACAGATGTACGTTACATAACAAAAGTGTTTTGGAGAGACATTACGGTTTAAAGTTTTAAACAGGCTCATATTTTAATATTAAATAGTATTAGAGTCGTCGTAATATCCGAGTTATTAAAGCTGCGCAGCCGGAAGCGTGAGCTTTGATAGTTAAGGTGTTACACTTTCACACTCACAGGTCACAATCACAACACTCAAACATAATAGAGGCAGATTTTAAAGTCTTAACCTTCTCTATCGTTGTCTCTTGTCGGCCTCCATCTCGTCGCCACACTGCTCGCCAGCCCTTCTGTGTTACCACGTCATCACATTTTTTGTCCTCACTACTCGTTGATGCCTCCTTCTCTACTCGTCGGCGTCATTGTTCACCGTCTACGTTCTTCTCTTCTCTCCTCTCTGTCTCCCTCTGTCTCCTTTTTTTCTTCTCTAGCTCAGTTCTTTCCCCTACGTACGGTGGCTAAGGTGAGTTTTTTTTAATTTTTATAAGTATTCAATCATTATTGTTTATTATTTTGGGTGATTGTTGCTGTTGATCCTATTTTAATGTAGTTTTAATTATTGGGTATATGAAAATGGTAAGATGACAAAATCTATATTGTGTTATGGTTTTAAGGCACGATGATCGTTTTTTTAGAGAGATATTTGTCCCCACACTTAGTTGCCATAGGGTTGATGACAATACTATCCCAAAATACAATTAAACCAATGAATTTCTTAATTATCAATAATAAGAAATTCTCAACTCTCTTGAACTTTAAAAGGAAAAAATAAAGCTTGACAAACAATTTTTGTAAAACCCGGTTAATTAACGGCTAATTAATCCATAAATGAGAATTTATTCTAGAAAGCCTAAAATGTGATTTTTATGGCTAAATGTGATAGAGGAGACTGAGACGAGAATTTCGGTACCAATTTTATAGAATTCGGACCAAGATTGGACCGAACGGGCCAAATCGGGCCAACCGGACCCAAAGTCGGCCCTTGGCCCAACATAACTAAACCAAAACCCTAGTTTTCAGCACTCTCTCTCCTCACACAATACCAAACACGCTGAAAAGAGAGGAAATGGGGGAAGAACACTCTCTTAAACCTCTATCTCTCACTTGATCTTCAAACCACCATAACTTTTGATCTGGAGCTCCGATTGCCGCTCCGTTTGCGGCCACGCGTTCACCGCGGAGAGCTCTACAAAACCCATACAATTAATCTTGAGGTAAGCCACGTGTTTCTGTTCGAAATTCCAGCCCTTATTTTCGAGTTTCATGGGTAAAATGTTGAGATTTTGGGTTCTTTGATGTTATAGGACCCAACTCTCTTGAAGGAGAAGGTTAATCTTGTCTCCTTGGAACTTGGGTGTGGTAAGACTCTCAACCCTAGTGTAATTTGTGATTTTATGATGTTTGGGTTTTGAGATGTTGTGTATGGGTATGATGGTTGTGGCTTAGGTTGTGTATGTGTGGATATTAGAGCTTGATTGGTGACTTTGAAAAGCTTGGAAAGGGTTTAGTGGTGAAAAAATCTGTTCTTGGAGGTGTTGAGGCCTTGAGAGCTTGTGGATAAGTGGTTTGGAAGTGCTCCGGGGGAGCTTGGGAGAATCGGCTAAGGTATGGTTTCGGTTTCCCGTATCTAATATGTAATGTGGTAGGAAATACTTAGGCTAGAGGCCCTATGATAGGCATTGAATTGTTGATGTTGTTGAATGATTGAGATATATGATGTGGTCATATATGTGATGATGATTATTGATGCCTTGGTGGTATGATGTATGAGAAATATGCATGTTGTGATATATGCTTGATGATTGGTTATGGTTGAATTGTGGGTTGAACCATGTTAATGGTGAGTATGATGTTGATTGTGTACAATAATGATTTATTGGAATTGGTGTTGTTGAGAATTGGCATGAGGAATAGTATATGATATGTCAATGTGTTTGAGTTTGAGCCACTTGGGTGAAGTGGGATAAAATGATGAGATAGTGATTTTGGTAATTTGTGGTAATGTGTCAATGTGTGAGTTGAGGAGGCTTGATGTTGAATTTGATATATTTTGATTGATTTCAAAGAAAATGGATGAACTTGGCATGTTTTGATTGGTTTTGAAAAGAGTTGGAAATGGCTTGTTTTGAAATTGGCACTTTGTGGTTTTGTATGAAAATATGGTTTTTGGGCACACTCTGGCGGGACATAACTTGGACTACGGATCTCCGTTTTGTACCAAATCTGTTTAGAAATGAAATCGGATCCGGGATGTCCATGCCGTTCAAAGAACGGGTGAAAAACGATTTAAAATGAGGAAGTTATGTCCGTTGGAAGATTGGGGTTTAAATCTGTGAATTCTGCAGCTTTTAACTTAGAAAATTTTTAGTAGAATGACCCCTTGCGCGTGGGCGCACCTGGCGCGTACGCACCGATCTTCCAGAAAGCGCCATCCACGCGTGCGCGTGATGTGCGCGGGCGCCCCGATTGTGCTGCACCCAATGCCCAGTCATTTTCCAGAGAGTTATGCCAGAACTGTGCCAGTGTTGTGCCTGGGGCACGAGAACAGCCGCGCGTACGCGTGGTTGGCGCGTGCGCGTCGATTGGCAAATCTTTAATCCACGCGTTAGCGTGCATGACGCTTGCGCGTCGATGAGTTTTTGAGGCCATCCACGCGTGCGCGTGGAGTGCGCGTACGCGTGGCCCTGTTTTCATCCCAAAGTTGATTTTTGAGTTTTAAAAGCCAAATCTCATACTTCTAAGCCTCCGATCTCACCATTTATGTCTTAAATCACTATGATCTGTCTAGCTATTAAAAAGGGGCTAGTGAATGAGGTAACTTGCGAGTGAAGCAAGGGAAAAATGAATGATCAATGAGGATCAAGATGATTATGTGAGATGCGGAGGATGGTGGTGGAAGTGCTTGTTATGCCATGGGCCGAAAGGCTATAATTGTTAATGAAACGGCTGGTTATGGATTTAACCGTGAGCCGGATGGCTGGTTATGGATTTAATCGTGAGCCAGAAAGGCTGTGTATGATATGAATATTGGCTGGTTCTGGACTGAACCGTGAGCCGGATGGCTGATATGGATGTTGATCCATGGATGAGAATTCATGCATGTTTATGCTAAATTATTGATGATTGAGATTTGCACTTCCACTATCAGAGGCACAAGATCCCTGGGAGAAAGCAGTGGCTGCTGCTATGCAAGCCACTACTGAGGCTCTTGGTCAACAGATGAACAACCATGGTAATGATGGAGGTGGAGTTTAAGGCCCGATGACACTGGCAAACTTTTTGAAGGTTAATCCGCCTAAGTTCAAGGGAACTACTAGCCCGACTGAGGCTGATACATGGTTTCAGGCTATAGAGTGAGCATTACAAGCACAAGTGGTACCTGAAGGACAGCGTGTCGAGTTTGCCACTTATATGCTCACCGGTGAAGCGTCGCATTGGTGGCAACACATCCGACGTGTTCTGCAGCAGGGTGATGACTATATCACCTGGAATGTCTTTCAAGAAGAGTTCTATAAGAAGTACTTTCCGACTTCTGCTAGGACGGCTAAGGAACTTGAATTGTTACAGCTGAAGCAGGGTACTATGTCCATATCAGAGTATACTGACAAGTTTGAGGAGCTGTTCAGGTTCTCTCGTATGTGCCAAGGGACTCCGGTGGAATATGAGGAATGGAAGTGTGTTAAGTATGAAGGAGGACTCCGGAGTGATATCTTCAGTTCAGTAGGGCCAATGGAGATTAGGACCTTCTCCGAATTGGTGAACAAGTGTAGGGTTACTGAAGAGTGTGTGAGAAGGGCAACCGCTGAGAAAGGGAGTCACAAAGGATCATTCCCACAGAACCGAGGGAAGAGCTTTGCACCTAGAGGTCCGTCTTTCAAGAGGGGAAGCTCATTTAGGAGGCCCAACAACAACAACTCCCAAGGGAAGAAGTTTGGGAAGCAGCCTCAGAATGATCAAGCTTGTACTAGGTGTGGAAGTCACCATCCGGGAGCACCATGCAAGGCCGGATGGGGTTTGTGCTACAATTGTGGAAAGGCGGGGCATAAAGCCGCAAGTTGTCCGGAAAGGCAGAAACAAGGTGCTGGAAAGGCACAACAGACTGGTCGAGTGTTCACCACTTCAGCCATAGGTGCCGAGGGATCCGAGGCACTCATTAGAGGTAACTGTGAAATAGCTGATCAAACTTTAAATGCTTTATTTGATTCGGGAGCATCACATTCATTCATTGCATTTGAGAAAGCCCATGAGTTAGGCTTGAAGATTGTAACCTTAGGTTATGATCTAAGAGTGTACAATGCTACCCACGAAGCCACGGTAACTAGGCTAGGATGCCCGAAAGTTTCGTTTAGGTTCAAGCAGCGTGATTTTGTCCATAATTTAGTCTGCTTGCCGATGATCGGTCTTGATCTTATCTTGGGATTGGATTGGTTATCTAAGAACCATGTCCTGCTTGATTGTTCTACAAAGTCGGTGTACTTTATGCCGGAAGATACAGAAGGGCCGGTCGTGGTGAATAATTATTACTTGAACTCGATGATGGTGAACTGTTTTGGAATCGAATGTCAGGGTATCATGTTGTTAACCGCGGGCGTTTCGGGAGATGATCAAAGGTTGGAACAGATTCCGGTTGTGTGTGAGTTTCCGGAAGTGTTTCCCGATGATATTGATGAGTTTTCACCTAACCGAGAGGTTGAGTTTGCTATTGAATTGGTGCCCGGGGCAGGACCAATCTCAAGTGCTCCTTACAGGATGTCACCGTTAGAGATGAACGAGCTAAAGTCTCAGTTAGAGGATTTGTTGGGAAAGAATTTTATACGGCCAAGTGTCTCTCCGTGGGGTGCTCCAGAGCTACTAGTGAAGAAGAAAGATGGGAGTATGCGGCTCTGTGTGGATTACAGGCAGTTGAACAAGGTTACAATAAAGAATAAGTACCCACTGCCAAGAATTGATGATCTCATGGATCAGTTACAAGGAGCTGGAGTTTTCTCCAAGATTGATTTGCGATCCGGTTATCACCAGATAAGGGTGAGGGGTGAGGATATCCCTAAGACCGCTTTCAGAACTCGTTATGGTCATTACGAGTACACTGTGATGTCCTTTGGGTTGACGAACGCTCCTGCGGTATTCATGGATTACATGAATAGAGTTTTCCGTCCGCTTCTGGATAAATTCGTTGTTGTCTTCATTGATGACATATTAATTTATTCCACGACTGAAGAAGAGCATGCGGAACACTTGAGGACCGTGTTGCAGATTCTATAGGAGAAGAAACTCTATGCAAAACTGTCTAAGTGTGAATTTTGGAAGAGTGAGGTGAAGTTTTTGGGCCATGTGGTGAGTAAGAAGGGAATAGCAGTAGATCCAACTAAGGTGGAGGCTGTGATGGATTGGAAACAACCAACCACCGTAACAGAGATAAGGAGTTTTCTGGGTTTAGCTGGCTATTACCGAAGGTTTATCAAGGGCTTTTCACAGATAGCTTTGCCAATGACAAAGTTAACCCGCAAAGACACTCCGTTTGTTTGGACTCCTGAATGCGAGGATAGCTTTCAGACATTGAAGAAAAAGTTAACTACTGCACCTGTGTTAGTGTTACCCGAGCCGAATGAGCCATTTGAGGTGTATTGTGATACCTCATTGAAGGGTCTAGGGTGCGTGCTGATGCAGCACCATAATGTGGTGGCGTATGCCTCACGACAGTTGAGACCTCATGAAGTTAGTTATCCTACGCACGATTTGGAACTCGCTGCGGTTGTGTTTGCCTTGAAGGTGTGGAGGCATTATCTCTATGGGGTTAAGTTCCAAGTTTTCTCTGATCATAAGAGCTTGAAGTATCTCTTTGATCAGAAAGAGCTTAATATGAGGCAGAGAAGGTGGATGGAATTGTTAAAGGACTACGACTTTGAGTTGTATTACCATCCGGGAAAGGCAAACGTAGTGGCGGATGCGTTGAGTCAGAAGTCATTATATGCGGCTTGGATGATGCTTCAAGAGGAGAAGTTGCTCAAGGGATTCGAGAGTCTTAAAATTGGTGCTCGAGAAGTATCCGGAACTTTATGTTTGAGCCGATTATAAATCTCAAGTGACTTTAAGTCTGAACTCCTAAAGGCTCATCAAAATGATGAAGCGTTATGGGAGGTGATACCGGCTATTGAGCAAGGAAAACAGTGGAGAGTGTCGGAAGAAAAAGATGGGTTATGGAGATTCAAGGGTAGGATTATTATGCCGGATGTTGGCACTTTGAAGCAAGATATTTTAAAGGAGGCACACAAAAGTGGATTCTCCATTCACCCGGGAAGTACTAAGATGTACCATGATTTAAAGGCGATGTTTTGGTGGCCGGGTATGAAGAATGATGTGGCAGAATTAGTTTCAAAGTGCTTAACTTGTCAAAAGGTAAAGATTGAACATCAAAGACCTTCCGGGATGTTGCAACCTTTAGAGATTCTACAATGGAAGTGGGAAAGTATTGCAATGGACTTTGTGTCAGGATTGCCAAGGACTAGGGCTGGTTTTGATGCTATCTAGGTGATTGTGGACCGACTGACGAAGTCAGCCCACTTTTTGCCCATTCGTATGACTTACACCCTTGAGGAGCTAGCACGGTTATACATAAAGGAGATTATGAGACTCCATGGTGTACCTGCTACTATAATCTCTGATAGAGATCCTCGTTTCACTTCAAGGTTTTGGGGTGCATTTCAGAAAGCTTTTGGAACCCGATTAAGCTTGAGCACGGCTTACCATCCTCAAACAGATGGTCAATCTGAGATGACGATCCAAACACTAGAGGATATGTTGAGAGCTTGTGTTTTGGACCAACCGGCAAGTTGGGATCGGTATATGCCATTGGTGGAGTTTGCATACAATAATAGTTATCATGCGAGCATCGGAATGGCTCCGTATGAGGCCTTGTATGGAAGGAAATGTCAATCTCCGCTATGTTGGTATGAAGCTGGAGAGAAAAGCTTGTTGGGGCCAGAAATGATAGCTGAGACTACTGAACAAGTCAAGAAAATCCGTGATAGGATGCTTACGGCGCAGAGTCGTCAAAAGAGTTACGCCGATCAAAGGCGAAAGCCCTTAGAATGTGAGGAGGGAGACCATGTTTTCCTTAAGGTTACTCCGACTACAGGAGTAGGTAGGGCGATTAAGGCAAAGAAATTGAATCCTCGATACATTGGTCCATTTTAGATCCTAGAGAGGATTGGACCGTTGGCGTATCGGATGGCTCTACCACCTCATCTTTCGAACCTGCACGACGTGTTTCACGTGTCGCAGCTTCGGAAGTACACTCCTGATGCTAGCCATGTGTTAGAACCTGAGTCGGTTCAGTTACGGGAAGATTTGACGCTTCCAGTGGTTCCAGTCAGAATTGATGATACTAGTATCAAACGGTTGCGTGGAAAAGAGGTTTCTTTAGTGAAAGTGGCTTGGAGTCGAGGCGGTGTTGAGGAACACACTTGGGAACTTGAGTCGGAGATGCGAACGGATTATCCGCATTTATTCTCGGGTAATTGCATTTGAATTTTGTGGGCAAAATTCCCAATTAGGTGGGTAGAATGTAAAACCCGGTTAATTAACGGCTAATTAACCCATAAATGAGAATTTATTCTAGAAAGCCTAAAATATGATTTTTATGGCTAAATGTGATAGAGGAGACTGAGACGAGAATTTCGGTACCAATTTTATAGAATTCGGACCAAGATTGGACCGAACGGGCCAAACCGGGCCAACCGGACCCAAAGTGGGCCTTTGGCCCAACATAACTAAACCAAAACCCTAGTTTTCAACACTCTCTCTCCTCACACAATACCAAACACGCTGAAAAGAGAGGAAATGGGAGAAGAACACTCTCTCAAACCTCTATCTCTCACTTGATCTTCAAACCACCATAACTTTTGATCTAGAGCTCCGATTGCCGCTCCGTTTGCGGCCACGCGTTCACCGCGGAGAGCTCTACAAAACCCATATAATTAATCTTGAGATAAGCCACGTGTTTCTGTTCGAAATTCCAGCCCTTATTTTCGAGTTTCATGGGTAAAATGTTGAGATTTTGGGTTCTTTGATGTTATAGGACCCAACTCTCTTGAAGGAGAAGGTTAATCTTGTCTCCTTGGAACTTGGGTGTGGTAAGACTCTCAACCCTAGTGTAATTTGTGATTTTATGATGTTTGGGTTTTGAGATGTTGTGTATGGGTATGATGGTTGTGGCTTAGGTTGTGTATGTGTGGATATTAGAGCTTGATTGGTGACTTTGAAAAGCTTGGAAAGGGTTTGGTGGTGAAAAAATCTGTTCTTGGAGGTGTTGAGGCCTTGAGAGCTTGTGGATAAGTGGTTTGGAAGTGCTCCGGGGGAGCTTGGGAGAATCGGCTAAGGTATGGTTTCGGTTTCCCGTATCTAATATGTAATGTGGTAGGAAATACTTAGGCTAGAGGCCCTAAGATAGGCATTGAATTGTTGATGTTGTTGAATGATTAAGATATATGATGTGGTCATATATGTGATGATGATTATTGATGCCTTGGTGGTATGATGTATGAGAAATATGCATGTTGTGATATATGCTTGATGATTGGTTATGGTTGAATTGTGGGTTGAACCATGTTGATGGTGAGTATGATGTTGATTGTGTACAATAATGATTTATTGGAATTGGTGTTGTTGAGAATTGGCATGAGGAATAGTATATGATATGTCAATGTGTTTGAGTTTGAGCCACTTGGGTGAAGTGGGGTAAAATGATGAGATAGTGATTTTGGTAATTTGTGGTAATGTGTCAATGTGTGAGTTGAGGAGGCTTGATGTTGAATTTGATATATTTTGATTGATTTCAAAGAAAAGGGATGAACTTGGCATGTTTTGATTGGTTTTGAAAAGAGTTGGAAATGGCTTGTTTTGAAATTGGCACTTTGTGGTTTTGTATGAAAATATGGTTTTTGGGCACACTCTGGCAGGACATAACTTGGACTACGGATCTCCGTTTTGTACCAAATCTGTTTAGAAATGAAATCGGATCCGGGATGTCCATGCCGTTCAAAGAACGGGTGAAAAACGATTTAAAATGAGGAAGTTATGTCCGTTGGAAGATTGGGGTTTAAATCTGTGAATTCTGCAGCTTTTAACTTAGAAAATTTTTAGCAGAATGACCCCTTGCGCGTGGGCGCACCTGGCGCGTACGCACCGATCTTCCAGAAAGCGCCATCCACGCGTGCGCGTGATGTGCGCGGGCGCGCCGATTGTGCTGCACCCAATGCCCAGTCATTTTCCAGAGAGTTATGCCAGAACTGTGCCAGTGTTGTGCCTAGGGCACGAGAACAGCCGCGCGTACGCGTGGTTGGCGCGTGCGCGTCGATTGGCAAATCTTTAATCCACGCGTTAGCGTGCATGACGCTTGCGCGTCGATGAGTTTTTGAGGCCATCCACGCGTGCGCGTGGAGTGCGCGTACGCGTGGCCCTGTTTTCATCCCAAAGTTGATTTTTGAGTTTTAAAAGCCAAATCTCATACTTCTAAGCCTCCGATCTCACCATTTATGTCTTAAATCACTATGATCTGCCTAGCTATTAAAAAGGGGCTAGTGAATGAGGTAACTTGCGAGTGAAGCAAGGGAAAAATGAATGATCAATGAGGATCAAGATGATTATGTGAGATGCGGAGGATGGTGGTGGAAGTGCTTGTTATGCCATGGGCCGAAAGGCTATAATTGTTAATGAAACGGCTAGTTATGGATTTAACCGTGAGCCGGATGGCTGGTTATGGATTTAACCGTGAGCCAGAAAGGCTGTGTATGATATGAATATTGGCTGGTTCTGGACTGAACCGTGAGCCGGATGGCTGATATGGATGATGATCCATGGATGAGAATTCATGCATGTTTATGCTGAATTATTGATGATTGAGATTTGCACTTCCACTATCAGAGGCACAAGATCCCTGGGAGAAAGCAGTGGCTAGCCACCACGTGCTCCAGGTGGAGGCTCAAGACTCTGTTGACCCTATGTCGTAAGTGTGGCCGGGCACTGTGAAAGACCCGGATGAGCTCGCCCCCAAAATATTCACCAGTGAGGGTGATGGATATGGATCATATTTATGATCAAGTTTATAACGAGTATAACTCGAGTTGGGGATGCGCGACAGAGGGACAGTCCAATGGTTAGTGACCAGGACTTGTCGGGTTGGCTCTATAACCGACAAGATGATATCATCAGCCACTAGGGACAGGCATTCATCATATGCATACTATGTGAATTGTTTGAGATTGCCTATTTGACTGCATATTACTTGCTAATTGTCTAAATGTCTTAACTGCTCCTATTTGTATATTCTTTGTCTGATATAACTGTGTTTGCTACATTATACTCCTGCTGGTGGTTGGGAGGTGAGAAGGAATTGGAAAGGGAAGTATTAGTTAGACTGAAGAATCTTTAGTCAGATGCCCTTATATGGTTTAGCTTGTTTATAAGCTTTGAATTATCTGGAGGAAGTTCTAGGATTGTCTTTGGCTTTCCTCTATTATTATGTATTATATATGTGGAAGCTGTTACCATGCTGGGGATCTCTGGTTCTCACCCATGCGGATTTTGTGGTTTTCAGATGCAGGACGTGAGGTTTCCCGCTGAAGCATGCTGGAGACTTCTAGATTCGCGAAGATTCCTTGTTCTTGGGGACTCTGTTTAGTTTATATGTTTTGCTTAGATACTTTTATCTCCATTAAATAATACAAACTGTGATGACTCCTCTTATGGGAGATTTTGGAGAATAGGTTTTATGTATTTGTGTCCCTTTGGGTTTCCTTTGGGGTTTTCCTTATTTTATCATATGTATATATTGCTATGCTCGGACCGGTTATCTTCGCAACTGGATCTTGAGTCTTGATATTCCTGTTTTTGACACTCCTTTGTATATATATAATCTCGCGTTGGTTTATCCTTGTTCGTTACGTTAACGATCGGAGTGTTGCGCTTTTGAGATGCGATTTTTTCTTGTTTACCCCCTTTTTCTACAAAGGCTCCTAGTTATAATCAATCATTCATACTACTATACGTACTAAATTTTTATTTTAGATGTCGTAATACCTTGCCATCTCTGAATTATGACTTAAGCATAAGACTCTGTATGGTAGGGTGTTACAATTTTCTTACTCTGTCTGTTTTGAGTAGTAGGGATATATATATGTTGTATGAATTACCAGAAGTCACGTACCGTGTTGAATGGTTATGACCCTTTGTTGTTGTGTGAATAGTCACAACCGTTATGTGAATAGACACAAGGTATCATTTCACACACTAACCATCATATACATACATATATCACCGGCTAATAATTAACTAATTTAAAATTGGTTAAGATTTTTAACCGGTCACTTAAATATTAATATTAATTATTAATAAAATTAATATTAATATATATAAAATTTATAAATATCCTTTACTAATGATTAATTTTTAGTTATTTTTTATTCTGTAATTGATGCTGATTTTTTTTAATTGTTATTAAATTTTGTGATTGTTATTGTTTAGGTTAATGATCTTGCTGATTAGATTGATTGATCTTTTCTGACTGTTGCAGGTCTAATTTTTTGTGTGATCTTGTATGATTGTCTTAACCTTAAAATAATAATCTTTGATCTTTTTGATGATATTATTGTTGTTGCTGATGATTGAATTTGAAAGAGTGAAAATAAAAAATGAAAAAGAAAAAAAAAGAGTGAGGCAGATAATTTGGAGTTTAGAATTTTAAAAGGAAAAGGAAAACGAAAATGGCTTCTAATGGTACAAAAGAGTTTTTGGAGCTCAAATTGGGATTAAGTTTTTAACCTAACAATAGGGATCAAATTGAATTAAAAACTTGTATATGCCATATAATATATATAGTCGTTGTTGTCCTCTGTGTATCTCCTGACATATATTATCACTTATTTTATGAATATTCGCCAAAATATATCTCAGAGACAACTATTATTAAGTTTAGAAAAAAAATTAAAATAATTTTAAATTTAATAATAAATTAAAAACTCAATTACAAATTAAACCACTTTAAGATTTAATTTGTTTAAAAATAAATTGAATGCGTAAAGTTGTGTAATTTTAAATACATGATGCTGCTTTTATATATAGGCTAAGCATCCATTTTTTTTATAACAGAATAACTAACTTGTGCTCTAAGTACTGCACTACTTCTTCTAAATGTATTTTCTTGATTAGATACTTTATCACAGATACTATAACAAGTTTCCTTAAAAATATAATTAAATCGAGCTAACTTATAAACTAGAATAACTGCTAGTTCTTAATTATTGTGTACAAAAGTAATATAGAAAAGGTTGGTTTATTAAAAATATGCGAATTTATTAAAAGACAGGCCTATGGACCTTGACCATTCAATTTGGAGATGATCAATACAGTTTACTAATTCAAAGTCTAGATATGATTAATTATATAGCGAATTTATAAGTTCTTAACGCCTTCCACATGCCAAGATCGTTATTGGGTACAATAAAATAGTAAATACAAAAATCGTGTACCCTTGAAAGCAACAACACTATTTTTGTTTTGGAAACCAAAATTGTTTTTTTTTTTAAACAATTTAAAGTATGATATTTTGGAGACCAAATTAACGCCCACATAATTTTTCATATACTAATAATTAATTAACCTAATTTATTATTATTATTAGGACTAAGTACAATTTTGGTCTCTAAAGTATAGATCGAATTTTTTTTGTTTTTAACTTTTTTTTGCATACAAAATCGTCTCTAAGATTCAAAATCAAATTTTAAAATTGTCTTTTTTACTTAAATATTAAAATTTTGAACCAAATTACTCATAACAAAAAAATTATAAAATAAAAAAAGAAAAAAAATAAGAGAAAGAGAGTGTTTCTACTCTTGCGAAAAAGAAAGGGAATAAGAAGAAGGAGAAAGGGAAGAAGAAGAAAATGTTGTCCTCGATCCACCTCTACCTCCACTTCCGCTGCCATCTCTGTACGATTTTAGTCTATAAGATAAGGACGATTTTAAAACCAATGTTACCTTAAGGACGATTTTGTATGCAAAAAAAGATTGATGACGAAAAAATTTTTTAGCTTATACTTTAAAAACTAAAATCATACTTAACCTTTATTATTATTATAACGTGTGAAAAGAATAATATCATAGAGAAATTATATTAGAAAAATTATTCTAAAAGACTATTAAAGAGATTTGATAATTAAGAAAGATGTTTAGTGATAAAATTATTAAAAAGAATTAAATTATATAATATTCAAAAGAAAAAATCAATCTTTTTATAAAAAAAACATATTCTTAAATGATTTTTTATTCTTTTAAAATATTTTTATTTTTAATTCTCTATCATATTTAAATTTAGTCTTTACTTAGATTTGATTAGTTATATTCTATTACATATTTTAATCTGCTATTAGGGTAATGTCGGGGCGCTTAGTTCTAGTTTTCAAATAGTTGTAAAAGGAGGAATGAAAATTATGATTTTTAATATTTCTATTTTTTATTTATTTCTTTTTTTTTTTGTGATGATAGGTTGATAGTGCTGCATTTGAATGTTTTTGGTAGCTTCTAATTAAATTTTTAATATTTTAAAACTAGTTGAATTTATATGAGTAAAAAAATTTTTGTATTGAGATCTAGAAGTAATATTGTAGAACGTATGTTAGATATTAGAATTAATAGGAATAAAATAGTGTAATTAAATTTGTAGACAAGAAATGAATAAAATTGAATAAAAATTTAGATAATAATAGAAATAATATGATAAAATGATAAAATTATAATTTTTTAAAATACATAAAAAAAATTATGATACTCTCTTATATATTATAAAAATTTATACAAAAAAATTACACATATAAAAATCTTTATTAATTTTTTTTTAATTTTCATCCACTAATTCTATGTAAAATGTAACATACATTAACAGATACTTTAATTACTTATATACACTACAAATTTTTTAATAATTAGTGGAAGTTTTTTAGTGAAAATTTTTAAAAATTTACGTAAAATATTTTATTTGTGACAAATTATAAAACTTTCCTGCATAATTATTAAAAATCTCCTCACTATTGCACATAATTAAAATTCTCAAACACCCTCCAAACAAATCCTCAAAACTAGTATCAGAAAACGTGCAAGAGGCTAGCTTCGTGTGAAAGAGAAGATCTCGTCAAAACCCTAAAGCTCGCAGCCGTCGTCGCCTCCATTGCCACTGCCATCACCACCGCCATATCCATTTGTCTCCTTGCCGCCACCGCCACCACATGCTTCGATAATCTCTTTTCTCGTTGTCTCCTCCGTCGACGCATCGTCTCCTTTAGTCATGACGTGATAACTCTCTCTCTCTCTCTCTCTCTCTCTCTTTCTCTCTCTCTCCTTGTTCTTTGTGGAATCTTTCCAATTACTTCTTATTTTGGATTTAGCTTTTGTTACTTTTGCGATTATTCAGTGAACTTGATGGCAACACAATTAGTCTGGATATTTTTACTTACTGATTTTGCGAAAAAAATTTTTTTTATCTAGCTATTAGAGGAATCATTGGTTTTCAATAATATTTGAAGTTTGATATCTATACATGTGCGTGACACTCTTTTTTTAATATGATATCTTTTATTTTAAGCTAACGTATAATTTCTTGGATGTTGTCCTTGTTAACTCAGAAAAAATATTCAATGATATCCTCAGAAAAGTTCAAGATTCTTTTTTAGTTTTTCTTTTATTTTCTATGGATAAATTTTGTTTTCTCTGATTTATGCTATTGAAAATTTATTATTCTCTCCGTTTGATTTTGTAAATAATTAAATATGCTTTTATCTTTGTTGATTTAATTTTGTTGATGCAATTTCAATATGGAATGATAATATAGAGCTGATTGATTGCTTTTTTTTTCTGCTAAAGATATATTAAAAACTTAATTCTCTTTTTTATTTAACTCTATATTTTTATTGTCGCTTGGTTCAAATCGTTGCAGAAAAAGAATAATTCTAAGAATCTATTGTATATAGAGAATCCGATGGAGGAATATATCACTAACTTTGATGAAGTGACACAAAATTTTGATTGATGTAGGGACTAAGAAAGTTTTGAAGCAAATGTTACATAATGATATTTTTTACTTTATTAATGACCTATTGATTAATAGAAAAAAAAATGAAATATTTTATTACTCCTTTTAGATATTTTCTTTTGTCGCTCTATCCTTTATATAAGAACCTGAATCGCTACCTCTATTAACAAGGGAAACAAGTAAAATAAGTAAAGTGAGTAAGAACTAATTTATTGATTATTTTAGCTACTTGCAAATCATATTTGTTTGTGCGCGTGGAGATTTATTATTGATTTTCTGAAAAGAGGTACTAATTATTAACTTATAAGGTTGTATTGCATCTTTAATTTCTTGTAATCACTTCTTTTTAATTACTTCTCAACCCATGGTCAAGTGATAGAGAAGAAATTAATCTCCATAGCTCGTGAGATGAAAAAGCTTTGTGCAGAGATTATAAGTGCAGAGAAAAGACAATGTGCACCTGCCAATCCAGGTATATACAAGAAGATGAGAATAGTTAAATAATAGTACAGAAGATGAGAATTTTCGGTCTAATCCCTTGTTTTTAATTTCTGATCCATTTTAGTCTCTCGCATGTAAGTGGTCTAATCCCTTATTTTTTCACCTTCTTTTCATGTTGAGTAGTTAAATAATAGTACAAAAGATGAGAATTTTTTTACTCTCCTTCATTTGTTTGTTATTCTTTATAGACTGGTTGGTGTTGGAGAGGCTTCATTTATAAATCTTATAGCAC
Source organism: Arachis stenosperma (assembly GCF_014773155.1). Classification (NCBI taxonomy): domain Eukaryota; kingdom Viridiplantae; phylum Streptophyta; class Magnoliopsida; order Fabales; family Fabaceae; genus Arachis; species Arachis stenosperma. The sequence goes on along the minus strand of NC_080385.1, from coordinate 123,101,732 downwards.
CTTTCATCAACGATAATGCTCGAGTTTTTCAGATTTTCATTTAACCTTTTTGTTGAATGCATTTCTGACTTTTAAATTTGAATTTTATTTTTTTCTCAATGCTAAATGTAATAGAAAACATAAGTCTAATACTGATATGTATCAGAAAATAGCATAGCTTGCAATGTTTTACATGTGTATACCAACTGGATACATAATTGGCTATGTTTATGAAGGTTTGGTGAGTTTTATCTTGTGTTAGTTCATAACACTATTAAATACTAAAACTAACACCTCTCTTCGTTGATTTTATCTTTGTTTGGTTGTGGTTGTAACAAGTTGAAAGTTATATTGGTTGGTGTTATACTTTTTGGATAGAATCAATATTGATGCTTGCATTTGCTATTACTGGATTTGTTATGAAGCTTTTACAGTTAAAAGGTGAACACTCGACACTTCTATCAATTTCATGCAAAAACTGTTTTGTTGTTTTTTTTAATGTTGTTTATATATGTTTTGTTCCTACTTATTCGGAAAAAGGTACTTGTTTTCCAAAGATAAATCAATTGGGTGATAAGATTTATGTTGTCAATGTTCTAGGTATTTCTTTCTCCATTGATATCCTAATATCCTCTATGCTTCAACCGCTTACATAAAATTTGACTTATTTTACTGGTAAATTTATCAGAAGCTTTCATGTCATATTCATGTTTTTAAAGTCTTATTCTTTTACCATGTCTCATTTTCATTATTTATTTTTTTGTTAGGTTACATAGCATATAACTTTGTCCTTGATGCACAATTTGAGATCCTTGTTAACAAAGTGAAATGGTGGCGGTGAACATGGAGCAATGAGAGGTAGTAGAGCTCAAGCTCAACGTCATAATGTGGAGAAATTGAAGAGTAAAGAAAAACTTAAAGAAAAAACAAGAGAAGTCAAAAGTAGTATGCCACAGAGGAGTGGTCAAAATAAGAAGAGTGCGGAGCAAGGTACTGTTGAAAAAGCAAGAGGGGGAGACAGAAGAAGAGAAGAGAAGAGGGTGTTAGTGAAAGACAGAGGTTGCAGAAGGCTAGAATTGGTGGTGGTATTGCTAAAACTGAAGCTGAAAAGCAAACAAGAACAAGGAACAAAGTTGTAATTTGTTCAATCAATAATAGTGATTTATAGTTTTCAGATCCATTTAGTTTCAATTTTAAATGGTTTGCAACCGTTCACTTTGCTGCAATTTTTTTTATTTGAAATTTAATTTTTGTAGGAATTTTAAATCGTCACAAAAATTTCAAAAAATTGCCAAAATATCAATTCAAAGTTTTCACAAAGCAGACAAAGAACTGCCACTAAATTTTATCGTAAAAGTTTTGTAAAACTGCCACAAATAAACTTGTGGCACCTCAAATTTTAGAAATTTAAAAAACTCCCACAAACCTTTTTGTAGGAGTTTCAGACCGTCACAAACTAAGAAAAAAATTACCACAAATCCACTTAAATCTTGTAGTGATATTAGTTTTCTAAAAGTAGTGATATGCGAACAAACAAATCACTACTTGTTCAAATTGTCATGATATCAAGTTGATCAATTTGATCTTGTCACGTTGTCATCTTGTACAATTTTATAACTTTATCAAAAAATTATATGACAAATTGATAAATATCAAATTTAATGTTATCATTATGTACAACTTATTTTCAACACATAATTAAGTAATAACTCATTCTTTGATTAAGTCTAAAATTATGACTAAGTTAATTTATCCAATTTTAATTTTGGTCAAAATTATCACTAAATATTCTAAACTTTCATATGTAAGTTATGTATGCATATCATCTTTAAGTTGATCAAGTTATAATATTATACTTAAACTTTAGTTAAAGTTTTATAATATTTTTTAATTTTTTTAAACTTTTAACTTACTCCACGTGTACTATTTGGTACTTCTAACTATTTTTATTGACTTCAAAATTTTGTTTTTCACTTTCCCAGTGACACTCAATATGTACTTAATTTGATACATTATTAAGACTCAAGAATTTCTGAAAAATGAGTCATGGTATTGGCATAGGAATTTACTTGTGAGAAGTATAATATAACCCTATAAAAATATTGAACAATCTCTCATTTAATTTGATTTCAAGGATCATGAGTTTTAGAGATTGGAGTTTTTTCAAAAAAAAATGAAAAATAATCTAAAAATATATTTGTTTTTTATTAAAAAAATTGGTCTTTATCTTTAAATATTACAGAAATTAATCATTTTAGTAATTTTAATACTAAATATTATTTTTATTACATTTCTTTAGAGTATTTTTCCAATTATATAACTATTACGACTTATTCTTTCATTTGCATCAACTTACCAGCAGAAAAAAGAATAACAAAAATATAGTAAAATATTTTAAAGGAATATATAGGAGAACGGTAGGTAATTTTCATGCATCAAATTCTTTTTGGGACTTCTTGTTTTCAATTTTCTTTATCATTTAGGCCAAAGTTAGCTTTCTATTATTATTATTTTCATTTCTTTCAATTCTCTTCTTTATTAATAACAACAAGCGTACCTCTTTTAACTATTGCGTAGGAAGATCATATGTCATATTTTCCATGGAATAGGTCAAAGATCAATCAAAGTAAAACTAACATGAATCCTCAGTGAACTTCTATGGCGCTTTCATGACTTCATTAATTTTCACAAAAAGAAAACTTTCATATTTTAATTATTTCGTTTTTCTCATCACTAAAAAAAAAATCACACCCTTAATAACACCAAAATAAGCACTGATGTCACAATAGATTGAAATCTTTTGCTTCCCCTTGCAATCTATTGGTAAGTTGACCTTCTCCAATATATAGATAAATCACAAATTATTTTTTTTGGCACATCTATCTTTTTAAACTTAAAAAGTGCCTATTTTCCCATATAACAAGAAAAAAATAATTTAGAATAGAAAACATAAATATATCTGACCTTAATTTTAAAATGAATAAAAAGAGAATTCGCATCGTTAAATAATTTATTAGATAATCAAAATTCGTAAAGATTATTTAATTTTTTGTAGAATTACTTGCAGCGTCTTATTTTTGAGCAAGACACTGTAAAAATAATTCTTAAGAAAATTATTGAAGACAATTAAATCTGGTCGCTTTAAATTACAAGCTTTATGAAATCTTTCATTACTATATATATATATATATATAATATATATATATATATATATATAGACTATTTGAATTATTTTTTGATGCTATATATATAAATATATTGAATAAATTATATTAGAGTTGAAATTTAGTGGTCTATGTGAAATTTATAATACATATACCTCCTTCACACTCAGAAATAATGGTTTGGAGTGTGAATATTTATAGATAGGTGACCTAATAATATTAGATAAGATAGATTCTAATACCATATTAAAACTAAAATTGAATGAAACTAACTCAACTACAAAAAATGGCTCATGAGGTAAATGATATGTCTCACACTTAAACTCTTTAAAAATTTTATTCATGAAAAATGTAAAATTATAATAAATTATAATATTTCCTAATTTTATTTGAGAATGCACGTGAGAGCAAAAAATAAGCATTATGTAATAAAATAAAATACTGTTTTAGCTTCTTCTATTTGAGCAAAATTTTAATTTTGTTTTTAACATTTAAAGCATACTTTGTTTTCCCAAACATTTTTATTTCTTCCTATTATATTACTGATTTTTTCCTTATTTATACTATTTTAATGTGATACAACCACCAATCATGATACAAAGTCATGTTCAAAATATATGCTGAAGAAAAAAGAGCCAATGAAAATGTGGGTGACCACCCAACCCCACCCCCACTCAAGCAACCAAAAATAAATAAATAAATAAAAGAAAACATTGCACTATTTAAGAAGTTAGCCAAAATAGAGAGGTTATTGTCAGATATGGTTGTCTCTGTCCATATTCACCCAAAGTACCTCAATGGTTGGCCTACCACAGCACCACCGTTTAGTAGTTACCCATATACCTAGTCAAGTCTTAAGTGTATATATATCTTCCTCACCTAAGTGAAACTATTTGCAATCTCATCTTTATATAATTTGATGCAATATGTGCCCACATCAAATTGGACCCACCAACCCCTTTAATTTGCTCCATCAAATTTTGGGATAGGCGAGTAATTAGTTCACTTATCTGTTTAAATAAATATTAAAAATTTAAATTTTATTTTATATATAATAATCTATTAACTAACAAAAATTATTAAATAAAATTTTGATAGGTGATACATTAATTTTTAATCTACCGAATGATAAAATATTACGACAAAAAAATTGTTATTTGATTTGATTTAATTGGCTACCTTAGAGGTACTCTATATATAGAATTTTGTAATATAAAATAAGTTAAGATAGGGTAAGCATTGTTTGACCTTGTAAATTTCACTATTTGATACGGAAATAGCAGCTATAATCCAAGTATAATGTTTATTAAATTCAAACCCTGCCCTCTATCTTATCAGTCTAAACATTATTGTGTATTATGTTAATTATATAATTTTTTGAATGATGAGTGGAGGGTTAAAATATATAATAGTTCTAAAACCAATCATTCCAATTATGCTGGCTCAATCTTCATTTATTAAACAATGTTTTGATCTCATCTTTTTATTACATTATATATATGGCTTAGCTATGCTTGGCTTTCCATATTCAATTAATCAAATCATAATTAAATAGTATGATTGATATTATTATTCTTTTAGGTATAATGTATTTGTTGTGAAGATAAGTAACACACCACATTCAAATATGTGGACTATGATCATGATAATAAAATTGCCAAGAAGCTTGTATTTGTTTTTATCAATTGCAACAAAAGTTGGTGCCTCATCAATAATACTCTAAATTCTTTTTCTAGGTTAATATATAAAAATAAAGTAAAAAATAGAGATGATGATTGATGAGGACATAAAGTGTATGATAAGGAAGGGCATACAGGGCATAATGCCTAAGACCCCATTACCCTTCTCCTAACCTATGACTCTATTCTATAGTCACTAAAACCAAAACCGTTCTTGTCTTTGCGTTTTGTGGTTTTACCATTTCAAAAAGCTTAAAAAGGCTAAGGCTTCACATTAACGTTGTTACCTTTATTTGGTTTGGGCTCTATATAGATTATTGTGCTCAAATAATGGCACAACTGAAACTGTTCCATGATGATGTTAAACACACATGGGGTTGAAAGAGTCATGGATGATGATGAATCTATGTGCTACTCAATGTTTCCTCTTTTCTTTTCTTTTCTTTTTTTTTTTAACAATAAAAAAAATCTCACATAATAATGATGATGCTATATTTATGGATTTCACAAAAATAAAATGTTACATCAAAAAATTAATATATATTTTCTTAGATGATTTTAGTAACCACCCGTTTGAATCAATAATGCAAGTAAGAGATTTTATTTTAACCTTAGCAAAAGGGAACATCTTTCTCACGTGTGATGATCAGAATTTTCAGTTTCTCTATGATTTTTAAGATATTTTTACTAACTGAAACGAAGTTGGGATTACCTTGAAGACTATATAGGAAGTTATGTCATTTGTCAGTGACTATAATAATTTATTTATTTATTTATTTATTTTGGGGGGTAGAGTAAGAGTAGCTGGTGTTATATGGTTCTTTCAAGTTTTAAAGTCACCTTCATTCACAAATATATCATTTTCTCCCAACTTGCATTTTGTAAAGGTGGGTCCACTAAATTATGAAGTTTGGAGCCCATTCTTTTTTTATTGGGTTGATAATAGTATTGGAAAGTTTTCAAGTATATCATTATATCCGTGTTTCAGTAATTTTTAACTGTTGATCTTAATTATAAAATATATATAATTAAGATTAATGTTTAAAAATTACTGAAACATCGATATATCATTATATTCTAAAATTTTTTAATAATATTTTGGTTTAACTATCAATTTAATATTTAAAAAATTCAGCCACGACAAAATGATTTCTAACAAATATTATCAATAAAATAGTTTTTGAATAATTTGAAAATACAATATAAAAAATCAATAAATATTATATTTTTTATAAATGATAAAAAATTTAATATTTAACAAATAACTTATCCATTAGATTTAAATTTTTGCAGTAACATTTGAATAAATATTTAAAAGGTGCATAAAAAAATTTGGAGCAAAATTTGATCTCTAAATTTTTTTTGAAAAAATGCAATCATTCAAAATATTTTTTTTAAAAGAATTCATTTGCTAAAAAAATTGTCAAATTTTAAAAATGAAAAGATCTTTTTTTAATCATAATTGTAAAAATTTGCATCAAAATTTAATTTTTAAAATTATTTTTTAGAATATATATTTAATATCTAGTTCTTTTTGTCGTCTTTTTTAATTTTTCGGAAATTTATTTGTCCTTAGCATATTTTAGAATTTGTTTTGTTAGATACAAACTTTCAAATACCATTTTAATAGTTTACTCTAATATTGCTTTAGAATTGTGGATGATTGAAATGTTAATCTCAAATGTGACACTATTTAAAATATAGAAATCAGAATATAAAAATTAAATTCTCTAATTTTATTTTTTTTATAATTTTAAAAATATCAAAAATTATAATATTAAAATATACCCTGGTCTCACTTTTGATATGAAAAGAAAAATAGCCGTCTATATTGGCAATCTGTGTGGTAAGTTCAAAGCCATTTTTTTTTGGTATTAAGTTCAAAGCCACTTTACTTTCTGGTTTCAATTGACTGCACTACTTGGATGCTTCTTAGTCTCACACTAATACCCTTTGGATAATTGGATGTGGTCAAATTTATGGTATTTTTTTTCGCCCCTTTTTTAGATAATAATATCTTTCAAAAAAATTTTAAATACAAAAAAGGTAGTGTTATTTTTTGATATGTAGAAATGCCTAGTGTTATATTTACAAAATATAAAAGAATTGGAGTTATTATTACTTCTTTTTAAAATGTATTATTACCCGTTTTAGAATAGAAACATATATATTTTTAAATAAATAAAATATTATTTTTATTCATAAAAGATAAAAGAAATGACAAAATGATAAAAAAGTATTAAATTCACATGATCTTAGGAAAAAATAATCCGGTGCAAGTGCAATTAAACCATTGTTTTTATGACGGAGATCTAAAAAATGCATCATCAGTTAATTTCACAATTTAAACTCGTGATCTTAAAGTCTCATAATAAGAACAATTAAACCATTGTTTTTAAGGCTCTTTTTGTTAGTATATAGTTATATAATTATTCACATACTATCAGTTTAATCTTTTGAGAAAACTGATTTTATAATATAGTATCATAATTTTTATATGAAAAAAATCTAAAATTCGATCGTTAATAAAAAAAGAATTCTAATATAAAATAAATAAAAAAATATATGCAAAAAAATTTAAGCAAACCAAAAGAAAAAAGAGATAATATATGAAAGACGTGTTAAAAATATAACTATTTATTTGTCTTTTTTGATGTGCTTAAAATTTTTAGAGAAGTGATTTTATGAAACTCTTTTATATTATAATTTACTCTTTTATATATATATATATATAATAAAATCTTATACTAATGTTAATTGGAGGTTATTTGGTTTATTTTTTTAATTAAAAATTCATTTTTTACTATTAAAAAAAAGGCACCCTAATAATGTAGGGAGGAAGTAATTTTTTTGCACTGCTTAAAGCATTTATGCAGGGTGGGGTGAAGAGTTAATTGAGTATAAGTAAAGTCAGAAAATTCAGAGAAATTGATGCTAGTATTTATGCACCTAAGTTAAATAATGTGACTTGTAAATATATGATGATGTATGTGAATGCGTGAATAGTATTAGGTACCTCATATATCATATCTCTTTGTTACTGTCTACTACATCACTGACAGATTTTAAACACGTACATGGTTGCATTATCATTTATCAATAATATATGGTAAATTTTTTTTAAGGCGGTGGATCTCTTTATATATTTTCTTTCTTTTTTCTTAGTCCATGTGGCTTTTCTTTTCTTTACTTTTTTCTTCTTTCATTTATTCTGTGCGTTATCTTTATGCTCTTTCAGGATTCAAGTTAAAGAGAAAAGAACAAGAAAGAAGAAACAAAAAGAGCAGCTGTGACACTATCAAAAATTTTAAATTTTAATTATAATTGTGAAAGTTTAACTAAAGAGTTACATATGGAGTTCTTGCATTGCTTTGCAGCAACATAAAATTAAAGACTTAAAATAACTACTTTACCATAAGTCTTCTATCAATGTAGTAGTGCAAAAAGATTTTCCATAACCCTTTAATTTGTCACTTAAAGTTCATTTGTACTACAAATATTTATTTACTATCTCAGTCTTGCTTTTTGCATCTTCCTGGAAGGCAAACAAGGCAAGGAAGGTACCTGTTCAAAGGATCATAAAGGAAATTACGAATATGATATGATCCAGTCAAAATTAAAGTTACTCATCACTGCAGGAATAATTAAGTTCATTTAGGAGTCTGTTGACATTGTTGAATGCTGAAACTTAAATCAGTTCATATATTTATATTATAGTACTCATTAATGTCACAGTTGGAAATATATATATATATATATATATATATATATATTATATTATAGTAAATGGTTTAATGTTTTACCACTCCCATTGTTTGCTTGTATGTGTCTTTTTTTCCTAAAAAAAAATGCAAATTCTGTGTATGAGATAACTTCCTCCCTATCTTATTCTTATTTTATTCTATTTTATTTTTTGACAGATGCCAAAAATCATGAAAATTCTTGCAAGATAATACAAACTTTCCATTAAATTTGAACAGCGGTTTGCATTAGTTGCCATATTAGGATGCCTTTTGAATGCAAGAAAGCTCAACATCATCTTGCTTCCAAATCTGATTTAAGATTTTCAGTTATGAATCTCACTGTTTTAAGAAGCAAGTTTTGAAACAAAAGTAATGGAAGAGTGAATATATATATATATATATATATATATATATATATATATATATATATATATATATAGTTGGCTTAGACAAAACTTTAACTAATCTAACTCAAAAATCAATTTACTACAGTAACTTTTTTTTTTTTTCATTCTCAAAAATTGAATTTAAAACTTTGTTTTAAGAAGGAAAAAAAGTGTTAAACCACTTAAATTTAACCAAATGCTAGTAGCTTGATCTGAATATAGAAATAGTATGCATAGTTGTAGTTTCACGGCAAATGTTTATGCACTTCGAAGAAAATAAGAACTGCACTGATCTTAAAAATTAACTTTGCTATTTTAAAGGTAAAGAAAAAAAATTTATATCCTAAACTCTAGACTAAAAATACTAAATTGTAAACTTAAATCCTAAATCTGAATTATTATCATTGATATGAAATATAATAAATAGAAAATTAAGGTCTACTTAACTAACAATAAGTATAACACTCCTTATTTAGTAAACAGCGTTTATAGATGAGACACAGTTTCACTATTTCAATTCTACCAGCATAAGTTATTTCAAAACAAGCATTAATACATCCACAATTCCACGTATGTATAAAATTCAAGCTCTTTATTACTTATTTCATCCAAGAATAAATGCCATACCTTAGATGTATTTAAACGCAATTAAAAGAGGAATTTCTTTGGGAAAAGACTAAATAGCTTAGAGAAATACAGATACAAATATGAAATATTAGCTAATGCTTCAATCACTTGATGACATTGTGCCGTGCATTCTTCATGCTTTATCCCTCAAGTAACCAAATAAAAAGAAAATAAATAAAGTATACGTGAACAACAAAGAATATTGCTTTGCTAACACACTTTATTTCCCTTCCTCAATCAACAATAGAATGCTTACATTCTTCAATCACAATTACCAAAATCCATTGTTATGTGAAGCAACCAAGGAAATTGGCCACAACATATGATTGTATGATTCATGTGATTCATGAAAACAATGAGCATATCTGACAAGGCCCACAGTGGCAACAGTGAAATATTTATTAATTATGCAATGCTACAGTGTAACTATAACATTAGATACAATCATACAAAAACTTCAGGTTCCTTACAAGGGTAAAATATTGCTCTCTACATGCACTGCAATATAACTCAACTAAGCACAAAAGCACAAAATTCTCCCAAGTTTTTGGTTGCACTCTTTTGAAACACTAATCCAAGCTCATTATTAAAATGACATAAAACACAATTGAATTTCACTGCATGTTGCTTCTGCTCCCATATCAGACCTCTATAGCAGCATCACAAGTTTTTGAATTCGGGACGACATAGAAATATAAACAGGAAATGTTGAGAGAAGTGTTGTTTCGGAGTTCTTAAGGAACATTCATAACTTGTATTGACTGGAACATATCCGAGACAGCGATAACAAGGTCGCCTGATTTGATCAGATTTCTGGCCTTAAGCAACGAAAAGGTTTTATTGAGATTGCTCTCCATATCATCGGAGAAGCTCAGCCGGAAAGGTATCAGGCCCCACTGGAGGTTCAGACGCCTTCGCACGGATGTCGTGGTAGTAAAAGCAAATATTGGGCAATCAGGACGGCAGCGTGATAACAAAGATGCCATGTGCCCAGTCTTCGTGTAAACAAAAAGAGCATCCACCTCTAAATTATTGGCTGCAAAAAAATAAAACCCAAATTAAGATTCGTATTACGCAATCTAAGGCGAAAAGATCCTTACTAAATCAAATAATGTCAAGAACACAGCAAGGGCTGTAGAAGACAACAGTGATGAATTATCCAAAAGTGCTATCAGCATGAGTCACTTTAAGCATTAATATTCTTAAAGCCACAATATCATGGTTATAGGGTCATGGTCACCTTATCAAATATACCAATTGGATAGTACAGTCTCCGTTCTCAAATTTCAGCATAAAATATGCTCAGGGTTTAAGGACATGATTAGAAAAGTCTATACATTACAGAAATCTAGTTGTATTAATAAATAACCATCAGTACTTCCTCTTCATTTCTAATTATCTATTTCTATCTATTCTTTGTCCTGCACTACTATCAGCTCTTGGGATATAACTAGAAGGAGAAAAAAGAAGTATGACCTACATTTCCTTGTGAAAAACAAAATTGTGAGCAACTATTTGAAAATGGAGGCCATAATATGATACCCTACAGTATTTTTTCAACCTTAGACAGTATATGCTGATGCTACAGATCAATCAAATATGCAGTATTGACAAATCACACATAATGCAGGGACAAGATAATGAAAACCAACAAACAGCAAGAGTCAAGATTTGAAGATAACTTACCCATTTTTGCAGCAGAAATGCAGATCTCCTCAGATATTTTTTCCGCAAATGAATTCCCAACTGAGGGAAGTAACATAGCTTCATAGCGTTTCTCTTCCCTCCACCACTTTTCAATTCTCAAGCTAACACTCCTTAAAACAGTTAAAGCCTTCTCAGGATACTGTCCCATGGCCGACTCACCAGAAAGCATCAATGCATCAGCACGTTGTCGGACTGCTTCAGAAACATCTGCTACTTCAGCTCTCGTAGGTGTAGGGTACTCAATCATGGATTCAAGTAGTTGAGAGGCAACAATGACAGGCTTATTCATCTGCCTGCAAAGTTGAACAATCCTCTGTTGGGCAGCCGGAACCTGTTCTAAGGGTATTTGGGCACCCAAGTCTCCTCGTGCCACCATAGCTCCATCAGATGCTTGAATGATCTCCTCCAAGTTCTTCAGCGAATCCGTACTTTCTATCTTTGCAATGACAGAAATATCGCTGCATTGATAAGGCCAAGTTTAGCACATTCCACATTGTATGAAAGTCAAAAACTAAACAGTGGATGAGGCAATGAGAGCACATTGCACGTGCACGCAGACATAAACAATCTTCTACCTACTTGCTGGTGTAACTTCACAAAAATGTGATATCCTATTCTAACGGAAACAGTCTAAAAATCCTTGTTTCTGTCCAAGCTTTGCATTAATTTTATACACCCGTAAATAAAATCACTCTCTCTTTTAGTTGAACAACTGTAATATTCAATTACATAGACAGAATAAATCCCCCACATGTTTGATATTAAAATATGCAGATACACACTGCAAGCCTGCAAGTATGACATTAAGTATTGGACGAGATCAATAGCTCTTTTTCATTTTTCTTTTTCTCAAACATTTTATGAAATGTAGTTCACAGCTATTCCTAAGACAGAGAAGTAAAGCACAAACAACAATAAAATCATTTTGTCACCCAAAGACCAAAGGTAAAAGAAACCCAAGCAGGTAAATAAGTGATATCCTACTTGTCACTTGTATACGATAATAATATACATTTGTATCAGGTTTAAAATTTTCTCAATACATACCTATCACGAGATCGTGCAGCAATATAACTTTTAAGATGCTTAATAACTTCAGCAGACTTGACAAATGAAATAGCAATAAAATCAACGCCCTCAGCAATACCAAAATCAATGTCTAACCAATCCTGGACATTGAAAATCGTGACGAATTAGAAAAATGAAAATTAATATAAATAGGTATGGAGACTTTCTGATCCGAGGAAATTTATCATGAAAAATCCAATAATCTGAAATTCAATATGAACAGTTAAAATCATAAAACCTAAAGAAAAATATGATAATGGAAATGTAGAATTGTAGATCCCACCACACAATGCATCATTGTAAACCATTTCCCAGCAGCATGTGCATCACATGGTTCAAAGTTACTATGACCTTAAGCACCACTTTCTAATTAACTTGAATAGATATCAACCTAACCACAGTGAACATGTTTCCTTCAAGGCTTATGTTATATGGGGAGTAGTAGTGCCATGTAGCATTCACTAGTCAATTTGATCTTGTGGAGCAGTTGAATTTGATTAATTTTAAGGAAATAATCAATTTTGAAAACCCCCTATAGAAAAAGAAACCGACTTATCAATACACTTATAATCATCACAACCAAATTGTAATATATTTTCAAATGCTCCAGAATAAATTTTTGAACTAAGAAAAAAAAATGGGAAGAAAAGTAGTGCAGGAATAAGAATTGGATGATCATAACTTCATATATAAGTCAAGACAAGGGAACAAATTCTAGCTACTTAATTAAAATTAATGCTACTCATATATGCAAAAAGACAAGCATAACTATATTAAAGAATCACAGTGGTACAACAAAAATTTCTTAGGAGAAGGTTATAATAAGATTACTTTAAGCGCTCAAAATATTTCATTCTTGTAAACTGCTGAAAATTATACAAGTGGCAAGTAGCTCAGAAGATACCAATAAGAAAGTTATCCAGGCAAGAGCTGAAGTGTTCAAGGAGTGGAATTGATATCTATCTTATGGAGTTATGGAACAGATCAAAGGAAAAGAACACTATCACTAACAAGATTAGAATTTGAACCCTTTTATAAATTAGAGAGTCAGCAAACAATTTGAAGACTTTTATTGTCTGGGTCAATTAGCCAAACAAACATCAAAATTTTGTATGGTCTTCCTAAAGTAATAGTTGCAAAACTTCGACAGAACTATATCCACTTACTGCTTTCCAACTGTGAATGTGAATAATATATGTGTTCTTATTCCATGAACCATGTGTTTTTCCATCATTCCGATTAAAACCAAGCAAATAAGTAAAACAACCAATGTGAGAAGGCTGAAGAATTGAGAACCTTTGAAGAAATTGTCGGTAGCATGGCATTCCTTTCACGTACTAGACTGCCATTCCTCCAAAATGTCAAATTGGCTCTTGGCAGCAACAGCCCAGGATCTGTACAAAGGCACTTGACATCTGGGCCTATCTTTTCGATCACCTCAAACCTAACCATTCCTCCATCAACTACAAGTTCATCGCCCACTCTAACATCTGGTAGATCATATTTTAGAAGGAATGAACTAACAACTTCAGCAGCAGTTGACAAATAAAACCAGAAACACAATTCCTCAAAAGAAACTAAATGTATAGAGTTTATTCAGAAATATTAACCTTCAGCAAAACCATCGTAGTTCACATTGATGGTGTGTTCCGGAAGAGTTGAATTAAAGGCTCTTACACTGAAAGTCCATACCTCACCATCCTGCACGAGAATATTCAAAGCACACGACAACAACTCATCATTTGAAGTAGATCCATAAACAACAAGGTTTATGAAACTGTTTAAGTTTGCATTAATCAAAGCTGCACAAATTACACACATTGTAATGTTGAGAAAAAAAAAGTATTAACCCTGAAACTTTACAAGACAGACGAGTAATTTATATGGCATTACTTTTCTGACTAAGTAATTTATACACACATTGTAATGTTGATAAATTGTCTACAGGACTAATGTTCTTTCAACAAGAAGAACATGAGCCTTATATAATCTCGCAGCAAAAGATGTTTCTCTTGGATTTAACTTTGTATTTGAAATGAAGGTTATTTACCAGCAAGACCAACCCATTGTGGAAGTATAATATGATAATTATTTAATAATACTGCAAAATAGCTTGAGAAAAGCTTCCAACAATTGTCCAGAAAAGCAGTCAAAGAGATTAAGGGTACATTTCTCTAAGACTAAGTTGATTAAAAAGTGATATCTTCTAACTAAAAAAACTAATAATTATAATAAAATAAATTCCAGAAGAACAATGATTCTTTGAAACAATTGACCTTTTAACATTCTATCAATTTTTGCACACAGGAATGCAAAGATAATCAGTATAATTTGCACCCACACTATGCAGAGTTTACATATAGAGGCAGAAAACATGCTCATATGAATCATTTTGAAACTCTTTCCAAAAAGATATCGCTTTCCAGATAAATTATTCATATCAACTTCCATTCAGGAGTTAAAAAAAACATTTTTTTTTCCTTTTGAAAGCGATCTTTCAGTATAGAAATCATTTTCTTTAGGATTTAAATTCCTTCCTAATACAAAGGGGGAGTTTCCTTTGGACATGGGGGAGTACAATGTAACCCACAATTGTGATTAATCAAAAGAATAAAATAACAAATAGGTAATAAAAAAAACATTCTTTTTGTTTTTTAAGTAAGAACTCGCTAACAGAAGAAGTAGAACCATGCAAAAGATATAAAGATATAAACCTCAGCTTTAGCAGAGGAAGCACCACCAAGATCACCCATGTGAATCTCGCTGCCTTCAGTGTCCATCATGATGGCGACGGCGAAGCCTTTCTCGTGGTTGAGCCTCCTGACGCGATCGATGACCTCCTTGTGCCACTCCCTCGTGCCGTGGCACATGTTGATCCTCGCCACGTTCATTCCCCCAACCGCCAGAGCCTCAAGCTCCGAGAAACCGCACGTCGCGGGCCCAATGGTGCACACTATCTTCGTCCTCCGCGTGCTTCGGAACCCGTTCTCCCGGAGCTCTGCCTCCGTCACGGCGTCCCCCTCGATCGAGCTCAGATCGGAGGTGCCGGAGGAGGGGGACATTGCGACGCCATTGCTGTCGGAGACGATGACGGAGGGGTCGGAGGAGGCGCGGAGGGAGAATTGTAGGTGGGGAGAGCGGCGGGGGAGGAGGGAGAGGTGGGGAGTGGTGTGGAGGGGAGTTTGGCGAGTGGAGGAGAGTGGCGGTGGTAGTGGTGGGGCGAAGAGCTGGAGGGAGTGTGACATGGTGGCTGTGGCGGGGACGGTAGAGAGACAAGAGTATCTTTTTCTTGGGGGGCGGAGAGACCGAAGTAGAGTGTGGGAGTTATCGCCCTCCGAATCAAAATCGACGACACAATCACATGTGATTTGTGATTTGTAACTTTGTTGTTTATCCAATGCCTCAAATTCACTGTTTCTTTGGGTATTTTATCCATGTTACAAACTCCAGCAGTCCAGCTAGGGACTAATTACTGTGTTCCACGGTGAATATTCTCTTGTAAAAAGAATTTAATTTTAATAAACGATTTATGTTTACATATGCATTAATAATATATTAATAAAAATAATTATTTTTTATTTTGATTACGTAAATAATTATAAAAAAAATTATAATCAGACAATTATGTAAAATCATTATTAATACTTTAAAATTAAATTCTTGTAAATATAGAGAAGCTAGAAAGATGAAGGATTTGAATATTCTAAATTTTGAATTTCACTTTAGAGGGAGAAGTGTGATCTCTCACTATTTATTTTATAGGTGGGACTAAGAGAAAATATGAAAGAGAAATCATTCAAGTGTGAGAGATCAAACTTTACTTTCTAAAGTAAAAATTCAAATTTTAGAGGATCCAAATTCAAAGAGGAACATCCGATTCTCCTTCCCTCTCTCTCTCTGACGTGACGCAAATATTTATTCCTCTGTCTCCAGCACGTTGCGATTCTCCTTTCCTCTCTTAGGCGCTCTTTTTCCTTGTTTGATTCTAGGTTGTCGGCATTTCTGAAATTGGTGCCTCAGAAAAAACTACTCTTGCTAGAAATGTTTGTAGAGATGAACAAGTTCGATATAAATATTGGATATATCTTTTGTATATTTCTAATTGAATTACTTAAGCTCTTGGAAGAAACAATTTAGGTTCAATTTCAAAAAGTTTTAGTGGTTACTTTTATTTTGGCAGTTTCTTTTAAGGAGAGAATCTTATTCTTGACTTTGTTGTAGTCCCCAAATTTGGAGTAGTTGAGAGTATTAATGTATGAATATTACTAGTACTCCCAGTACTCTCTCTTTTATTGGTATTGTATGACATTAGTATATCACAACTGCATAATAGAATATGAAGAGGTAACTAGTATAATTTTTATTTTTTTCTTTTTTTTGGCTATATATAACTGTATTTCTTGTCTCAGTAAAGTTGTGATTATCCACTAATGCAATAGACACATTTCTCTCTTCTTTAACTTGCTTTTCACTAAGAAATCTGCAGCTCAAAACGGATTTCATCATGGTGCGGTGACGTTGGGATTTTTGCTAGTAAAGAATTTTATAAAAATAGTCGCGTTGTAGATATAGTTTCTAAACCAACAAAAATTCCTTCGTGCAAACGTTTTGGTTGTCACAAGTAACAAACCCCTTTAAAATTGATAACCAAGTATTTAAACTTCGGGTCGTCTTCTCAAGGAATTGCAGGGAGGTATGTTCTTATTATTGGCTATGAAAAAGTGTGTTTTGGGGTTTTGGATTAAGGTAAAAGGTTAGTTGAATGACAAGTAAAATAAAATAATAATAGCTGTAAAATAAACTCTTGGTAGGGTATGAGAAATTAGAAGTCCTATCCTAGTTATCCTTATCAATTGTGATGAGAATTGGATTTTTCCCCCACTTTGTTAACCTCTAACTATGAAGGTAAGTTAAGTAAATGAATTAATTCGAATCCTCAAGTCCCAGTCTTTCCTTGGGAAAAGTTAGAGTTATTGGATCTCGAATTAATTCTTGAAGAATTCCAATTTTCAATCAACAATGAGTTTGATAACTCAAGAGTCACCAATTAATCAACCAAAGCCAAAAGGGAAAATATCTAAATTAAATTAAAAGCATTCATGTAAATAAAGCAATCAAACTACGTTTAAACATAAATTCAAATTCAACATAAAAGAGTTCATAAATTAAATTGGGAAAATAAGTAAATGAGATATTAAACCTGGAATTCAGAAGAAAATTGTAAGTTGGAATAATAATAAATCCTAAATCCTTTAAGAGGAATTCTAATCCTAATCCTAAGAGAGAGGAGAGAACCTCTCTCTCTAAAAACTACATCTAAAATAATAAAAATTGAATTATGAATAGCATGGTTATGAATGGATGCCTTTCCCCACTTTATAGCCTCTAATTTGTGTTCTCTGGGCTGAAAACTGGGTCAGAAACAGCCCAGAAGTCACTTCCAGCGCTTTCTGGTCCGTACAGGTCACAGAAAAGTGACGCGGCCGCATGGCTCACGCGGCCGCTCGGGTTGCGTTCCTGCCAGGTCACGCGTCCGCGTGACTCACGCGTTCGCGTCACCTGGCGTCGAGGCAGCTATAGCAAATTATATATCAAATCGAAGCCCCGGACGTTAGCTTTCCAACGCAACTGGAACCGCGTTGTTTGGACCTCTGTAGCTAAAGTCATAGCCATTTGAGTGCGAAGAGGTCAGGCTGGACAGCTTAGCAATTTCTCCAACTTATTGTATTCATTCCACTTTTGCATGCTTCCTTCCCATCCTCCAAGCCATTCCTGCCTTATAATATCTGAAAACACTTAACACATATCAAGGCATCTAATGGTAATAAGAGAGGTTTAATAATAAGTAAATATAAGATCAAAGAAGCATGTTTTCAATCATAGCACAAAATCAGGAAGGAAAATGTAAAACATGCGAATTGTATGAATAAGTGAGTAAAGAGTTGATAAAAATCACTCAATTGAGCATAAGATGAACCATAAAATAGTGGTTTATCAACCTCCCCACACTTAAACAATAGCATGTCCTCATGCTAAACTCAAGAGAAACTATAAAGAGATGATGAGGAATGATAGAATGTATGAGATGCAACCTATGAATGCAACTAAATGCAAAAATGTTTCTACCTACTTGGTGAAAAAGTAAATAAATCTTTCAAGAATAAATATGAACTGGATTTCACTAATTCAAATCACAAAATACAATACAAATAACTTGCAAGAAGAAGATAGCTCATAAAAGCAGGGAACATAGAATTAAGCACTGAACCCTTACTTGGTAGTGTATATCACTCTAACTCTCAAGTGTCTAGGGTCAATTCTCTCAATTCTCTACTAATCTTGCTTTCTCTAACTTGCTCTTCATCTAACAATCAACAAAAATGTAATGCATCAATACACAAATCAAGAGGTCTTTTAAGGGTTGTAATGGGGTTAGGGTCAAGGTAGGATTGTATTTGGCCAAGTGGACTAAAATTTGAATCCTTAATAACATAAACTTCACACTTAACTTAAGACAATCCATTTAATTAAAATGCAAAATCTAACTTCCCATTAACTGTGCTTTCCACATGTTCATGCATCCTAACATTGAGTTTAGTACATATGCATTAATACCAACACTTACTTTGGGGCATTTTGTCCCCTTTTATTAATTGCTCTTTTCTTTTTCTCTCTTTTTTTTTCAATGCATATGATTAAGCTATTGAATGCAATAATATGTGCTCAACTATTATTTTGCACAATTTCACTAAAATATACAACACCCAATTATTCAAACCAAATAATTTCAAACCCAACTTTCCCACACTTAAATCATGAGCACTTTTACTAGTCTAAGCTAACCAAGGATTCAAATTAAGGACATTATTATTTTCCGCTTAGAGTTAGTAATGAGCTAAAGTAAAGAATAAATAGGTATATTAGGCTCAAATTGGTTTGCAAAGGATAATGAAAGGGTAAGGCCATATGGGTATGTAAGCTTAGTGAAACAAAGGCCTCAATCATATCAGTGCATGCATACATTAAACAATGGAAATATAGAATTAAGCAAGACAAAGATCACAATTTTAGAGAGAAAAACACACACCAAAAATAAAATATTAGATGATAAAATGCAACCAATCAAATAGGCTCAAAATCTCACTGGTTTTGTTTGTTCGGGCTCTAAACTATGTTCCAAAATAATATTTCTTCAAACAAATTTTTCAAAAAGTTTATTCAAATTAGTGAAATACTATAGAAATTTATTGAAAAAGAAAATATTACTTTAACCAAGTGGTAAAATATGCAAAAAAACAAACATGCAATCAATCATGCAAATGCAACAATGAACAAGGAAAATAAAATAAAACATTGGTGTTGAGAAGAAGAAAATAGCTAACCCATGGAGATTGGTATCGACCTCCCCACACTTAAAGATTGCACCGTCCTCGGTGCATGCTGAGATGTGCAAGTGGACGGGTGTCTTCAATTGATGCATTTCTCCAAAGATTGTGCAGATGGACTTGTTTGTTTTCCCTTTTAGAAGTTTCTCGTTTTCCCTTCCTCGGTGGCCATCCTGAAAGAAGAGGAAAAGGAAGAAAAAGTAACCCAGAAATAAAGATAAAAAAATAAATAAAGTATGGGTGTTAATGCCAAATAATAAGGGTCTCAATTACATGGTAGCTACAACATGCAAGTGAGAAAATAATAGAAGCCATGGCATGATAGTTGGTGCAAGATTTGAAACATAGGAGAGGAAAGTGTGGGTAATGAAAGACAGTGTAAGCTCATGTCAATGCAAAAAGGAATACAAATATCATAGAAGAATAGCATTGATTTAAATAATATTACCCAACAGTGTAAACAAGTTACTAAGCACCAGATAATACCAGAAAAGTTGTAACAGTTGAATAAGAAAGTTTAACACCAATGAAAATAATGCAATGAATGAAAGTATGCAATTAAGTAAGAGAAAATGAAAGATAAGAAGAATGAGAAGGGAAAGAAGTGAGTAAGAAAGAAGGGAGGAAAAAATTAGGATTGGGGAATAAAAGATAAAATATTTTGGCATATTAGGTTAAGGTGTGCGACGTTGGCGACGCGGTCGCGTGGGTGACGCAGCCGCGTGGTGCGCAATAAGGTCAACCGACACGGACGCGTGGGTCACGCGGTCGCGTCACTTGATTTGTGCTAGTGGCGCGAGTGCAGCCTCGCATTCGCACAACTCTTTGTTTGAATTGCATTTTGCCAAAAATCTGGGTGACGCGGTCGCGTGGGTGACGCGATCGCGTGGATGGCCAAAATTCCAGCACAACTTTCGGCCATGCACTTTTTTGACGTCGATTTTCATGGCACGCGGCCGCGTGGGTGACGCGGTCGCGTGGGAGGCCAAAATTCCACATGACGCAATCGCGTAAGTGACGCGGTCGCGTGGGGTCAAATTATGCTAAAGGCGCGCCTCCAACCACGCTCTCGCGTGACTTTCTGTTTGTTTTCTTTTCTTCCCATTGCACTGGTGACGCGGACGCGTCAGCGACGCTGCCGCGTCGCGTGCATGTTTTTTTTTTGAATCTGAAAAAAAAAATGCAGAATGCAGTGTTAATATGAATGTGATGCAAAACACCAGGTTCAATATAATAAAATAAAATAAAACTCGAAAATAAATAAAACTAAATAAAAATGAAAAAGGAACGATCATACCACGGTGGGTTGTCTCCCACCTAACACTTTTAGTTAAAGTCCTTAAGTTGGACATTTGACGAGCTCCTTGTTATGGTGGCTTATGCTTGTACTAATCCAGGAATCCCCACCAATGTTTGTACGTCCA
The DNA here is from genome assembly GCF_014773155.1 of Arachis stenosperma. Lineage (NCBI taxonomy): Eukaryota > Viridiplantae > Streptophyta > Magnoliopsida > Fabales > Fabaceae > Arachis > Arachis stenosperma. The sequence continues at coordinate 123,080,570 of NC_080385.1, read as the reverse complement.
ATATCCTCCGGGATCCCAAACTTTGCTTGTGCACCCGTCTTCTTGTTGATCATCATGATTCCATCCGGTAGCAAATAATCTGAATCCTCAGGAGAGCTGTCAAATAACTTTCTAGAATCCTCAGGGGAGTTACCAAATAACTTTCTAGACCCATTCAACTGAGCTCTACACCAACCTTCACGTTTAAACTTTGAGCACATAATCATGTTGAACCTTGCAGGACAATACTTACCACTAACCATCTTCCTCTTACTCTTGATGCCACAGAGAGCTCTGAGTTGACCATCCGTCTCCAGTAGCCCATATTTAAGTGGGAAAGTAAAGGATAAGGATAGAAATTTTACCCACTTGAACGTTGTGTTGGACGGTAATGGTCTTGGGAGAGATATTTCTAATGAATTTGCAAGCTCCACTCCCTTGTGCTCTTCTCTGACAACTTCCACCTCTTTGTAAGCTTCTTCAATCTCAACCTCTTCCTCTTGGTAGCTTTCTGCCAATTCAATCTCTTCTTCATTGCTCACCAAGGGCATGAGAGGTTGTGCCTCTTCTTCTTGAATCTCCATATCTTGATTAACCTCTTCCAAGTCTTCTATCATGACATGCCTTGGAGGTTGTACACCTTCCTCAACAATAAATTCAAACTTCTTAGAAGAGGGTTCTGTGACTTGAGGTTCCCGTGGAGGTTCTGCATCTCCTAAATCCTCAACCACTTCTTCTTCTGCAATTATTATGGCTTTCTCCACTTGTTCCAGTATAAAGTCTTGCTCCTTATTGTCCACTGGAGTCTCTATTGTTTCTCTCATGCTACGTTCTTCATTGGATTCTCCACATGGGACCATGGGAGTCTGTTGGATGTCTGAACGTCTGGAAGATAATTGATTTATTGCTTGCTCCAGTTGATGAAGGGTTGCATGAAATTGATCTGCTGTTTCCTTGAAATGATCCCTTGACTCTTGTTCCTCCTTGACGATTACCTTTCCATGACAATTCCTTTCAATTACTCCTTCACCTTCAAGGGTCTCTTCTACCTTCACCTTTAGTGCCTCCTTTAGCTCCTTATGACGTATGGATTTGCAAAGACGATCCTCTCTCTTGTTCCATATCAATAGCATCATGGGGATCATCTTGCTCTTGGATTGATGGATGTGGGTGCTCTTCCATGGATTGTGGTGATGGGATGGGTGGATCATTATGTGGTTGAAAAGGAAGTGCACTAGAGCTTGAAGGTTGATTGTTGAAGGTATTTGATGGTCCAATTCGGGCGGCGAGAGCTTGTATAGTAGAGTTTAGATCGGTAAATGCTTTCTCCATGGAGGTTTGGGGTGGATAGGATGGTTCATTTGTTGGGAGAAAGGGTTCATGGTAGGAAGGTGGTTCATCTTGATAAGGATATGGAGATGGTGAATATTGAGGTGGTGGTTCTAAGTATGGCTCGTAGGGTGGTTGGTGTGGTGGATAATGATTAGGGTCATATGGACGTGTTTGGTTGAAAGAGGCTTGTGAGTATGGTGGTCCAAAGTCATGTTGAAGATATCTATCATTTTGGTATGCATTGCAGAATGGTCTTAGTCCATGATATATTGGAAGGTGTTGTTGCCTAAAGGGTTGATCAGATCCTCTTGGCTCCGTCCATCTTTGATTGCTTTGACCTTGATGCATATTTTTGTTCTCATTATAGTGTCCATTCCTAACAATAACATTGGAATCAAACTTGAAGCCAGAGGGGTGAGAATTCATAGTAGTAGAAAAAAAATAGAAACAAAAACTAATAAAAAGAAAATATTTTGAAAAAGATAAGATTTTGAAAAAGATAAGATAGGATTTTGAAAAAGATATGATTTTTTTTTTGAAAAATACTTACAATAACCAATAATAAGGCACACGTTTGCAATTCCCCGGCAACGGTGCCATTTTGACGTTGGGATTTTTGCTAGTAAAGAATTTTATAAAAATAGTCGCATTGTAGATATAATTTCTAAACCAACAAAAATCCCTTCGTGCAAACGTTTTGGTTGTCACAAGTAACAAACCCCTTTAAAATTGATAACCGAGTATTTAAACCTCAGGTCGTCTTCTCAAGGAATTGCATGGAGGTATGTTCTTATTATTGGCTATGAAAAAGTGTGTTTTGGGGTTTTGGATTAAGGTAAAAGGTTAGTTGAATGACAAGTAAAATAAAATAATAATAGCTGTAAAATAAATTCTTGGCAGGGTATGAGAAATTAGAAATTCTATCCTAGTTATCCTTATCAATTGTGATGAGAATTAAATTTTTCACCCACTTTGTTAACCTCTAACTATGAAGGTAAGTTAAGTAAATGAATTAATTCGAATCCTCAAGTCCAGTCTTTTCTTGGGAAAAGTTAGAGTTATTGGATCTCGAATTAATTCTTGAAGAATTCCAATTTTCAATCAACAATGAGTTTGATAACTCAAGAGTCACCAATTAATCAACCAAAGCCAAAAGAGAAAATATCTAAATTAAATTAAAAGCATTCATGTAAATAAAGCAATCAAACTACGTTTAAATATAAATTCAAATTCAACATAAAAGAGTTCATAAATTAAATTGGGAAAATAAGTAAAGGAGATATTAAACCTGGAATTCAGAAGAAAATTGTAAGTTGGAATAATAATAAATCCTAAATCCTTTAAGAGGAATCCTAATCCTAATCCTAAGAGAGAGGAGAGAACCTCTCTCTCTAAAAAGTACATCTAAAATAATAAAAATTGAATTATGAAAGCATGGTTATGAATGAATGCTTTTTCCCACTTTATAGCCTCTAATCTGTGTTCTCTGAGCTGAAAACTGGGTTAGAAACAGCCCAGAAGTCACTTCCAGCGCTTTCTGGTCCGTACAGGTCGCGAAAAAGTGACGCGGCCACATGGCTCACGCGGCCTCACGGGTTGCGTTCCTGCCAGGTCACGCGTTCGCATTGCCTGACGTCGGGGCAGCTATGGCAAATTATATATCAAATCAAAGCCCCGAACATTAGCTTTCCAACGCAACTGAAACCGCGTCGTTTGGACCTCTGTAGCTAAAGTTATAGCCATTTGAGTGCGAAGAGGTCAGGCTGGACAGCTTAGCAATTTCTCTAACTTATTGTATTCCTTCCACTTTTGCATGCTTCCTTCCCATTCTCCAAGCCATTCCTGCCTTATAATATCTGAAAACACTTAACACACATATCAAGGCATCTAATGGTAATAAGAGAGGTTTAATAATAAGTAAATATAAGATCAAAGAAGCATGTTTTCAATCATAGCAGAAAATCAAGAAGGAAAATGTAAAACATGCGAATTGTATGAATAAGTGAGTAAAGAGTTGATAAAAACCACTCAATTGAGCATAAGATGAACCATAAAATAGTGGTTTATCATGCGGTGAGCGTGGAAGAGCTGCAAATATTGTTAAGCAAGAATTGTGAACTTTGCCCCTTCCTTCTGCAACATCTATGGCAGATCGAGAAGTTGGAGTGGATAATCCAAAAAATTTGCAACTGCAAACATTTTCAGTGAGTGATTTACAAAATCTCACAAGATTGATGAATCAACTTGTCAGCCTTCAAACGCAAGTAGGAAGATCAACATTGAACCCGATTTAAGACCCGACAAGTCCCTTCTACCTTCATCCAAATAGAAGCCCAGGTTTATCACTAACTCAAACTCCTCTTACAACTCGAAATTATCACTCATGGGTGAGATCGGTTTGGCTATCCATCAAATCGAAGAACAAGTTGGGATTCATTGATGGAAGCATTCTGAAACCTGATAAAACTGACTCAACCTATGAAGCCCGGGACAAATGCAACACCTTTGTACTATCGTGGTTGCATTCTTCTATAAGTACAGAGATTCTTCAGAGTGTTCTTTGGTGTAACGTGGCCTCGGAACTCTGGAACGATCTCAAGCACAGATTCTATGAAGGTGATTTGTTTCGGATAGTTGATCTTCAAGAAGAGATGTTTGCGATGAAGTAGGAAGATCTATCCATCACCGCATATTTCACTAAACTTAAGGGAATTTAGGAAGAACTTGATGAGTTTAAACCAATTCCATCCTGTGCCTGTGGAGCATCATGCTCATGTGGACTGAAGATCATCAGAGAATATAGAGACCAAGACACATGCTGTTAGAATTTTGAGAGGGTTAAATGAGCAGTACACAACAGTGAAATCACATATTATATTAATGGTGCCAATGCCCAGTGTGAATTCCATCTATTCTTTACTTTTGCAATAAGAACGACAATTAACCAACTCAGATCAAAGTGAAGAAAGGATGCTAGTTAATGCTGTCAATATTGGAGGAACTGATAATGAAAAAAATAGAGAATTTGGTATGACCTTGAATGAAAATTCTGGTATCACAAATCGAGGTGGCAGAGATGGACGTGACCGAGGCCGAGGCAAAGTTAGTAGTGGAAGAGGAATGATGAGAAGTTGTTCTCATTGCACGAAGACTAGACACACCATAGAGACCTGCTACCATAAGAATGGATTTTCTCCTCATTTGCAAAAGAAATTTGGAGTAGAAAATGTGAACAATATGATTGTTACTAAGAAAACATGTGGAGATGGCAACATACTTGATGTGTGTTCAACTCAAGAGGAGAAAAGTAAAAGTCTAGACAACTTGTTTTTCGAAGATAAAAAACAAGTATTGATTTCTCTATTCCAACAACATAAAGGTGATCATGCTCATAGTTCTCTTCAAACACAAGTCATAAACACAGTGATAGCTCCTTCAGCAGATATACACCATATTTTATCAGCTTCTGACATTTCTTTGCACACACATGACTGGATAATTGACACTGGTGCCACTGCATGTGTTACTTTTTCTCTTGATACTTTTCACTCTCATCACACAATAGATCCTGTGTTAATCAAATGTCCAAATAGAACTGAGACCACAGCAACAATTAGGGGAACTATAATTTCAACCCGTGATTTTTACCTTACAAATGTGTTATATGTGCCCTCTTTCAATTTTAATCTCATATCTGTGTTTGAAGCAACTAATTTTTTACCTTGTCAATTTTTATTTAACAATGCACACTGTGAGATACATGAAAACCTTTTCTTGAAGATGATTGGTCATACTAGATAAAGAGGTGGCTTGTATATCTTCAATACAGATGCAACTTATGTCAAATTAGAAGCAAAGAATAGAGAACTAGTCAACACCAGCAATTCAGTTAGTGTTGCTGCTATCACAAACACTATAAATCATGAAACTTGGCATTGTAGATTAGGACATGTGGTGCACGAAATTGTGATCAATACTTTTCAAAACATAAACAATCCCTAGTAATGGCTCCAAAGACTTGGTGCTCAATACCATGGCATAAACACAACTTCGCACAACTAACCAGCAAGTGCACTGGGTCATCCAAGTAATACCTTACGCGAGTAAGGGTCGATCCCACGGAGATTGGTGGTATGAAGCAAGCTATGGTCATCTTGTAAGTCTCAGTCAGGCAGACTCAAATGGATATGGTGATGAATGAAAATAATATAAAAGATAAAGATAGGGATACTTATGTCTATCATTGGTGTAAGAGCTTCAGACAAGCGTATGAAGATGCCTTCCCTTCCGTCTCTCTGCTTTCCTACTGTCTTCATCCAATCCTTCTTACTCCTTTCCATGGCAAGCTCGTGTAGGGTTTCACCGTTGTCAGTGGCTACCTCCCATCCTCGCAGTGAAAGCTAATGCTCATACACTCTGTCACAGTGCGGCCAATCACCGGTTTGGTTCCCTCCCCTACCGGAATAGAATCCCTCTTTTGCGTCTGTCACTAACGCCCAGTAGGTTACAGGTTTGAAGCACGTCACAGTCATTCAATCATTGAATCCTACTCAGAATACCACAGACAAGGTTTAGACCTTCCGGATTCTCTTGAATGCCGCCATCAGGTCCTGCCTATACCACGAAGATTCCGATTAAAGAATCCAAGAGATATTCACTAAGCCTTGATTGCTTGCAGAACAAGAATGGTTGTCAGTCACCTTGTTCATGAGTGAGAATGATGATGAGTGTCACGGATCATCACATTCATCAAGTTGAAGAACAAGTGATATCTTAGAACAAGAACAAGCGGAATTGAATAGAAGAACAATAGTAATTGCATTAATACTCGAGGTACAGCAGAGCTCCACACCTTAATCTATGGTGTGTAGAAACTCCACCGTTGAAAATACATAAGAACAAGGTCTAGGCATGGCCGAATGGCCAGCCTCCCAAATGATCTAAGAACTAGATGTCCGAAGATTATAATACAATAGTAAAAGGTCCTACTTATAGAAAACTAGTAGCCTAGGGTGTACAGAGATGAGTAAATGACATAAAAATCCACTTCCGGGCCCACTTGGTGTGTGCTTGGGCTGAGCAATGAAGCATTTTCGTGTAGAGACTCTTCTTGGAGTTAAACGCCAGCTTTTATGCCAGTTTGGGCGTTTAACTCCCAATTAGGTGCCAGTTCCGGCGTTTAACGCTGGAATTTCTTGAGGTGACTTTGAACGCCGGTTTGGGCCATCAAATCTTGGGCAAAGTATGGACTATCATATATTGCTGGAAAGCCCAGGATGTCTACTTTCCAACGCCGTTGAGAGCGCACCAATTGGGCTTCTGTAGCTCCAGAAAATCCACTTCGAGTGCAGGGAGGTCAGAATCCAACAGCATCTGCAGTCCTTTTCAGTCTCTGAATCAGATTTTTGCTCAGATCCCTCAATTTCAGCCAGAAAATACCTGAAATCACAGAAAAACACACAAACTCATAGTAAAGTCCAGAAAAGTGAATTTTAATTAAAAACTAATAAAAATATACTAAGAACTCAACTAAAACTACTAAAAACATACTAAAAACAATGCCAAAAAGTGTATAAATTATCCGCTCATCACAACACCAAACTTAAATTGTTGCTTGTCCCCAAGCAACTGAAGATCAAATAAGATAAAAAGAAGAGAATATGCAATGAACTCCAAAAACATCTATGAAGATCAGTATTAATTAGACGAGCGGGGCTTTTAGCTTTTTGCCTCTGAATAGTTTTGGCATCTCACTTTATCCTTTGGAACTCAGAATGATTGGCTTCTTTAGGAACTCAGAATCCAGATAGTGTTATTGATTCTCCTAGTTAAGTATGATGATTCTTGAACACAGCTACTTTATGAGTCTTGGCTGTGGCCCAAAGCACTCTGTCTTCCAGTATTACCACCGGATACATACATGCCACAGACACATAATTGGGTGAACCTTTTCAGATTGTGACTCAGCTTTGCTAAAGTTCCCAATTAGAGGTGTCCAGGGTTCTTAAGCACACTCTTATTGCCTTGGATCACAACTTTATTTCTTTCTTTCTTTTTCTCTTTTTCTTTTTCTCCCCTTTTTTTTTTCGTTTGCTTCTCTTTTTTTTTTCACTGCTTTTTCTTGCTTCAAGAATCATTTTTATGATTTTTCAGATCCTCAGTAACATGTCTCCTTTTTCATCATTCTTTCAAGAGCCAATATTCATGAACCACAAATTCAAAAGACATATGCACTGTTCAAGCATACATTCAGAGAACAAAAGTGTTGCCACCACATCAAAATAATTAAACTGTTATAAAATTCAAAATTCATGCAATTCTTTTCTTTTCAATTTAAGCACGTTTTTATTCAAGAGAGGTGATGGATTCATAGGACATTCATAACTTTAAGGCATAGACACTAAGACACTAATGATCACAAGACACAAACATAGATAATCATAAGCACTAAAATTCGAAAAACAGAAGAATAAAGAACAAGGAAATCAAGGAATGGGTCCACCTTAGTGATGGCGGCTCTTCCTTCCTCTTGAAGGTCCTATGGAGTGCTTGAGCTCCTCAATGTCTCTCCCTTGTCTTTGTTGCTCCTCTCTCATGATTCTTTGATCTTCTCTTATTTCATGGAGGAGAATGGAGTGTTCTTGGTGCTCCACCCTTAGTTGTCCCATGTTGGAACTTAATTCTCCTAGGGAGGTGTTTAGTTGCTCCCAATAGTCTTGTGGAGGAAAGTGCATCCCTTGAGGTATCTCAGGGATCTCATGATGAGAGGGGTCTCTTGTGTGCTCCATCCTATTCTTGGTAATGGGCTTATCCTCATCAATGGTGATGTCTCCCTCTATGTCAACTCCAACTGAATAACAGAGGTGACAAATGAGGTGAGGAAAGGCTAGCCTTGCTAAGGTAGAGGACTTATCCGCCACCTTGTAGAGTTCTTGGGCTATAACCTCATGAACTTCCACTTCTTCTCCAATCATGATGCTATGGATCATGATGGCCCGGTCTAAAGTAACTTCGGACCGGTTGCTAGTGGGAATGATTGAGCGTTGGATAAACTCCAACCATCCTCTAGCCACGGGTTTGAGGTCATGCCTTCTCAATTGAACCGGCTTGCCTCTTGAATCTCTCTTCCATTGTGCGCCCTCCTCACATATGATTGTGAGGACTTGGTCCAACCTTTGATCAAAGTTGACCCTTCTAGTGTAAGGATGTTCATCTCCTTGCATCATAGGCAAGTTGAACGCCACCCTCACACTTTCCGGACTAAAATCCAAGTATTTCCCCCGAACCATTGTGAGATAATTCTTTGGATCCGGGTTCATACTTTGATCATGGTTCTTGGTGATCCATGCATTGGCATAGAACTCTTGAACCATCAAGATTCCGACTTGTTGAATGGGGTTGGTGAGCACTTTCCAACCTCTTCTTCGGATCTCATGTCGGATCTCCGGATATTCACCCTTTTTGAGTGAAAAGGGGACCTCGGGGATCACCTTCTTCAAGGCCACAACTTCATAGAAGTGGTCTTGATGCACCCTTGAGATGAACCTATCCATCTCCCATGACTCGGATGTGGAAGCTTTTGCCTTCCCTTTCCTCTTTCTAGAGGTTTCTCCGGCCTTGGATGCCATAAATGGTTATGGAAAAACGAAAAAGCAACGCTTTTACCACACCAAACTTAAAATGTTTGCTCGTCCTCGAGCAAAAGAAGAAAGAAGAGAGTAGAAGAAGAAGAAATGAGGAAGAGGGAGATGGTGGTGTATTCGGCCAAAGAGGGGGAGAAGTGGTGTTTAGGTTGTGTGAAAATGAAGGAATGAAGAAGGGTAATTATAGGAGGGAGGGGGGATGAGGTTCGGCCATTATGGTTGGGTTTGGGAGGGAAAGTGGTTTGAATTTGAAGGGTGAGGTTGGTGGGGTTTTATGAAGGGTGGATGTGAGTGGTGAAGAGAAAGATGGGATTTGATAGGTGAATGAGTTTTGGGGAAGAGGTATTGAGGTGATTGGTGAATGGGGGAAGAAGAGAGAGAGTGGTGGTGGGGTTGGTGGGGATCCTGTGGGGTCCACAGATCCTGTGGTGTCAAGGAAAAGTCATCCCTGCACCATATGGCATCAAAAATCATGTTTTGACCCATTTCTGGCGTTAAACGCTGGGCTGATGCCCATTCCTGGCGTTTAACGCCAGGTTTTAGCCCTTTTCTGGCGTTTAACGCCAGTATGGTGCCCCTTTCTGGCGTTAAACGCCCAGAATGGTGCCAGACTGGGCGTTAAACGCCCAACAGCTAGCCTCACTGGCGTTTAAACGCCAGTGACTTCTTCCTCCAGGGTGTGCTGTTTTTCTTCCTGTTTTTCATTCTGTTTTTGCTTTTTCAATGGATTTTGTGACTTCTTATGATCATCAACCTACAAAAAACATAAAATAACAAAAGAAACTATATAAAATATAATTATTGGGTTGCCTCCCAACAAGCGCTTCTTTAATGTCAGTAGCTTGACAGAGGGCTCTCATGGAGCCTCACAGATACTCAGAGCAATGTTGGAACCTCCCAACACCAAACTTAGAGTTTGAATGAGGGGGTTGATGAGCGGATAATTTATACACTTTTTGGCATTGTTTTTAGTATGTTTTTAGTAGTTTTAGTTGAGTTCTTAGTATATTTTTATTAGTTTTTAGTTAAAATTCACTTTTCTGGACTTTACTATGAGTTTGTGTGTTTTTCTGTGATTTCAGGTATTTTCTGGCTGAAATTGAGGGACCTGAGCAAAAATCTGATTCAGAGACTGAAAAGGACTACAGATGCTGTTGGATTCTGACCTCCCTGCACTCGAAGTGGATTTTCTAGAGCTACAGAAGCCCAATTGGCGCGCTCTCAACGGCGTTGGAAAGTAGACATCCTGGGCTTTCCAGCAATATATGATAGTCCATACTTTGCCCAAGATTTGATGGCCCAAACCGGCGCTCAAAGTCACCTACAGAAATTCCAGCGTTAAACGCCGGAACTGGCACCTAATTGGGAGTTAAACGCCCAAACTGGCATAAAAGCTGGCGTTTAACTCCAGAAAACGTCTCTACACATAAAAGCTTCAATGCTCAGCCCAAGCACACACCAAGTGGGCCCGGAAGTGGATTTTTATGTCATTTACTCATCTTTGTACACCCTAGGCTACTAGTTTTCTATAAGTAGGATCTTTTACTATTGTATTTTCATCTTCGGACTTCTAGTTCTTAGATCAGATCTTGGTTCTTCTGGTTCCCTCTCTGGGGCCGAAACCAATGATCACTTTTGTTCTTATGTATTTTCAACGGTGGAGTTTCTACACACCATAGATTAAGGTGTGGAGCTCTGCTGTACCTCGAGTATTAATGCAAATACTATTGTTCTTCCATTCAATTCCGCTTGTTCTTGTTCTAAGATATCACTTGTTCTTCAACTTGATGAATGTGATGATCCGTGACACTCATCATCATTCTCACTCATGAACAAGGTGACTGACAACCACTTTTGTTCTATAAGCAACCAAGGCTCTAGTGAATATCTCTTGGATTCTTTAATCGGAATCTTCGTGGTATAGGCAGGACCTGATGGCGGCATTCAAGAGAATCCGGAAGGTCTAAACCTTGTCTGTGGTATTCTGAGTAGGATTCAATGATTGAATGACTGTGACGTGCTTCAAACTTTAACCTGCTGGGCGTTAGTGACAGACGCAAAAGAGGGATTCTATTCCAGTAGGAGCGGGAACCAAACCGGTGATTGGCCGCACTGTGACAGAGTGTATGAGCATTAGCTTTCACTGCGAGGATGGGAAGTAGCCACTGACAATGGTGAAACCCTACACGAGCTTGCCATGGAAAGGAGTAAGAAGGATTGGATGAAGACAGTAGGAAAGCAGAGAGACGGAAGGGAAGGCATCTTCATACGCTTGTCTGAAGCTCTTACACCAATGATATACATAAGTATCTCTATCTTTATCTTTTATGTTATTTTCGTTCATCACCATATCCATTTGAGTCTGCCTGACTGAGATTTACAAGGTGACCATAGCTTGCTTCATACCACCAATCTCCGTGGGATCGACCCTTACTCGCGTAAGGTTTATTACTTGGACGACCCAATGCACTTGATGGTTAGTTGTGCGAAGTTGTAGTGATCACAATTTCGTGCACCAAGTTTTTGGCGCCGTTGCCGGGAATTGTTCTTGTGTATGGACAACTGACGGTTCATCTTGTTGCTTAGATTAGGTATTATTTTTCTTCAGAGTCCTTAAGAATGAACTCTAGTGTTTCAAGGTGATGTTCTTATCATCACCAAAGCTGATTGATCATCATCAATTTAGCTCTTGAATGCAATGTCCTGCTGAAGCTTAGCCGGCCATGTCTAATTCCTTTAGACTAAAGCTTTAGACTAACATTGCACGATTCCTGGAATTCTCATTAAGAATTTTGATATCTTTATTTTCTTTTCCACTTAATTTTCGAAAAAAGCCAAAAAAATTACAAAATCATAAAAACCAAAAATATTTTATGTTTGAATCTAGTGTCTCATTTTAAGTTTGGTGTCAATTGCATGTTTCTGTTCTTCTTGCATTTTTCGAATTTATGCATGTGTCTTCAATTATCTTCAAGTTGTTCTTGATGATTTTCTTGTTTTGATCTTTGAATTCTATTGACTCGAGTGTTTTGTGTTTCTCATATGCATTCTCATGTTGTTAGTGTCAGTAGTATACAAACTGCTAAGTTTGGTGTCTTGCATGCATTGTTATTTGACTTTAGTTGCATTTTGATTTTTTCTCATTATAAAAAATTTTCAAAAATATTTTTAATTTGTGTCTTTTCAAGTCAATAATACAGAGAATTGAAGATTCAGAACATACTGCAGAGGAATCACACAGAAAAAGCTGGGCATTCAAAAATGCCCAGTGAAGAAGACAGACTGGCGTTTAAACGCCAGCCAGGGTGCCTGGTTGGGCGTTTAACGCCCAAAAGGGTAGTAGTTTGGGCGTTAAACGCCAGAATGTGCACCATTCTGGGCGTTTAACGCCAGGAAGGCAAAGGGGGAAGATTTTGTTTTCAAAATCAATTTTTTTTCAAGTTTTCAAAGTTTTTCAAAATCAAATCTTTTTCAAATCATATCTTTTCAATCAAATGTTTTCAAAATCAATTTCTTTCCTTTTTCAAAGATACTTACTAACAATTAATGATTTGATTGAACATTTTTTGCCTTTTCTGTTGAGGAAGGTTTTATGTTTGAATCATATCTTTTCTTGTTAGGCAAGTCATTAATTTTTAAAATCAAATCTTTTTAAATTGTTTTCAAATCATATCTTTTAAAATTGTTTTCAAATCATATCTTTTCAATCATATCTTTTTAAAAACCATAATTTTTCAATCACATCTTTTTCAAAATAAGTTTTCAATCATATCTTTTTGATTTCTAATTTCAAATCTTTTTCAAAAAAATCACTTGATTCATTTTCTATTCTTAGTTTTTGAGAATCAATTAGTGTTTTTCAAAATGTTTTCAAAATTTTTTTTACTTAATTTTCGAAAATTACTTCTCCTCTTCTCACATCCTTCTGTTTATGGACTAACACTATTCCTTAATACAAAATTCGAACTCCATCTTCTTTGATAAGTTCGAATTTTCTACTTCTGTCTTCTACTTTTCTTTTCCTCTGACACCTCAAGGAATCTCTATACTGTGACATAGAGGATTCCATATTTTCTTGTTTTCTTCTCTTTCATGTGAGCAGGAACAAAGACAAAGGCATTCTTGTTGAAGCTGACCCTGAACCTGAGAGGACCTTGAAGAGAAAGCTAAGAGAAGCCAAAGCACAACTCTCTTTAGAGGACCTGACCGAATTCTTCAAAGAAGAAGAAGACATGGCAGCCGAAAACAACAATAATGCAAACAATGCAAGGAAGGTGCTGGGTGACTTTACTGCACCTACTACTGATTTTTATGGGAGAAGCATCTCTATCCCTGCCATTGGAGCAAACAACTTTGAGCTTAAGCCTCAATTAGTTTCTCTAATGCAACAGAATTGCAAGTTCCATGGACTTCCAATGGAAGATCCTCATCAGTTTTTAGCTGAATTCTTGCAAATCTGTGACACAGTCAAGACTAATGGGGTTGACCCTGAGGTCTATAGACTGATGCTATTCCCTTTTGCTGTAAGAGACAGAGCTAGGATATGGTTGGACTCTCAACCTAAAGAAAGCCTGGACTCTTGGGAAAAGCTAGTCAATGCCTTCTTGGCAAAGTTCTTTCCACCACAAAGATGGAGTAAGCTTAGAGTGGAAGTCCAAACCTTCAGACAGAAGGATGGAGAATCCCTCTATGAAGCTTGGGAAAGATACAAACAATTAATCAGAAAATGTCCATCTGACATGCTTTCTGAATGGAGCATCATGGGTATTTTCTATGATGGTCTCTCTGAACTATCCAAGATGTCTTTGGATAGCTCTGCTGGAGGATCTCTTCATTTGAAGAAGACGCCTACAGAGGCTCAAGAGCTCATTGAGATGGGTGCAAATAACCAATTCATGTACACTTCTGAAAGAAATCCTGTGAACCATGGGACTAGTCAGAAGAAAGGAGTTCTTGAGATTGACACTCTGAACGCCATTTTGGCTCAGAATAAGATATTGACTCAACAAGTCAATGTGATTTCTCAAAGTCTGTCTGGAATGCAAAATGCACCTGGCAGTACTAAGGATGCTTCATCTGAGGAAGAAGCTTATGATCCTGAGAACCTTTCAATGGAAGAGGTGAATTACCTAGGAGAACCCTATGGAAACACCTATAATTCTTCATGGAGAAATCACCCAAATCTCTCATGGAATAATCAAGAGAGATCTCAACAAGGTTTCAATAACAATAATGGTGGAAGAAACAGGTTTAGCAATGGCAAGCCTTTTCCATCATCTTCTCAGCAACAGACAGAGAACTCTAAGCAGAACCCCTCTGACTTAGCAACCATGGTCTCTGATCTAATTAAAACCACTCAAAGTTTCATGAATGAAACAAGGTCCTCCATTAGGAATTTGGAAGGACAAGTGGGACAGCTGAGCAAGAAAGTTACTGAACTCCCCCCTAGTACTCTCCCAAGTAATACAGAAGAAAATCCAAAAGGAGAGTGCAAAGCCATAACCATGGCCGAATTTGGAAAGGAAAGAGAGGAGGTGGACGCCACTGAGGAAGACCCCAATGGGCGTGCACTAGCCTCCTCTGAGTTCCCTAATGAGGAACCATGGGAATCTGAGGCTCAAAATGAGACCATAGAGATTCCATTGGACTTACTTCTGCCATTCATGAGCTCTGATGAGTATTCTTCCTCTGAAGAGGATGAGTATGTCAATGAAGAGCAAGTTGCTAAATACCTTGGAGCAATCATGAAGCTAAATGACAAGTTATTTGGAAATGAGACTTGGGAGGATGAACCTCCCTTGCTCACCAAAGAACTGGATGACTTGTCTAGGCAGAAATTACCTCAAAAGAGACAAGATTCTGGAAAGTTTTCCATACCTTGTACCATAGGCACCAGGACCTTCAAGAAGGCTCTGTGTGACTTAGGGTCAAGTGTAAACCTCATGCCTCTCTCAGTAATGGAGAAGCTAAGGATCTTTGAGGTACAAGCTGCAAAAATCTCACTAGAGATGGCAGACAACTCAAGAAAACAAGCTTATGGACTTGTAGAGAATGTTTTGGTTAAGATTGAAGACCATTACATCCTTACTGATTTCATAGTCTTAGAGACTGGGAAGTGCATGGATGAATCCATCATCCTTGGCAGACCCTTCCTAGCCACAGCAAAGGCTGTGATTGATGTTGATAGAGGTGAACTAATCATTCAAGTGAATGGAGAATCCTTGGTGTTTAAGGCTCAAGGATATCCCTCTGTCACCATAGAGAAGAAGCGTGAAGAGCTTCTCTCAAATCAGAGACAAACAGAGCCCCCACAGTCAAACTCTAAGTTTGGTGTTGGGAGGCCACAACCAAACTCTAAGTTTGGTGTTGAACCCCCACATTCAAACTCTAAGTTTGGTGTTGGGAGGTTCCAACATTGCTCTGAGTATCTGTGAGGCTCCATGAGAGCCATCTGTCAAGCTACTGACATTAAAGAAGCGCTTGTTGGGAGGCAACCCAATGATATATTTAATCTATTTTCTTTTGTTATTTTATGTTTTTTGTAGGTTGATGATCATAAGAAGTCACAAAATCCAATGAAAAAGCAAAAACAGAATGAAAAACAGGAAGAAAAACAGCACACCCTGGAGGAAGAACTCACTGGCGTTTAAACGCCAGTGAGGTTAGCAGTTGGGCGTTTAACGCCCAGTCTGGCACCATTCTGGGCGTTTAACGCCAGAAAGGGGCACCAGACTGGCGTTAAACGCCAGAAAAGGGCTAGAACCTGGCGTTAAACGCCAGGAATGGGCATCAGCCCGGTGTTTAACGCCAGAAATGGGTCAAAACGTGATTTTTGATGCCATTTGGTGCAGGGATGACTTTTCCTTGACACCCCAGGATCTGTGGACCCCACAGGATCCCCACCAACCCAACCACTCTCTCTTCTTCTTCACCCATTCACCAATCACCTCAACATCTCTTTCTCTTCACCACTCACATCCATCCTTCATAAGGCACCACTTCTTCCCCTTATGGCCGAACCACAAAGCCATCTCCCTCTCCTCCATTTCTTCTTCTTCTACTCTCTTCTTTCTTTTTTGCTCGAGGACGAGCAAACCTTTTAAGTTTGGTGTGGTAAAAGCATTGCTTTTTGTTTTTCCATAACCATTTATGGCATCCAAAGCCGGTTCAACTAAGAAGGCATGACCTCAAGCCCATCACTAAGAAGAAGATGGAGCAAACAAGAGACCCCTCTCATCATGAGATCCCTGAGATACCTCAAGGGATGCATTTTCCTCCACAAGACTATTGGGAGCAACTAAACACCTCCCAAGGAGAATTGAGTTCCAACATGGGACAACTAAGGGTGGAGCACCAAGAACATTCCATCCTCCTCCATGAAATTAGAGAAGATAAAAAAAAATCATGAGAGAGGAGCAACAAAGACAAGGAAGAGACATTGAGGAGCTCAAACACTCCATAGGACCTTCAAGAGGAAGGAAGAGCCGCCATCACTAAGGTGGACCCGTTCCTTGATTTCCTTGTTCTTTATTCTTCTGTTTTTCGAAAATTAATGCTTATGTTTGTCTATGTTTGTGTCTTGTGATCATTAGAGTCTTAGTGTCAATGCCTTAAAGTTATGAATGTCCTATGAAATCCATCACCTTTCTTAAATGAAAACTGTTTTTATTACAAAAGAACAAGAAGTACAGAATTTTAAATTCATCTTTAAAACTAGCTTAATTAGTTTGATGTGGTGACAATACTTTTTGTTTTCTGAATGTATGCTTGAACAGTGCATATGTCTTTTGAATTTGTGGTTCATGAATGTTAAAATTGTTGGCTCTTGAAAGAATGATGAAAAAGGAGACATGTTACTGAGGATCTGAAAAATCATAAAAATGATTCTTGAAGCAAGAAAAAGCAGTGAACACAAAAAAAAAAGAGAAAAAGAAAACGAAAAAAAAAGAAAAAGAAAGAAAGAGAAAAAGAAAGAAAAAGAAAGAAATAAAGTTGTGATCCAAGGCAATAAGAGTGTGCTTAAGAACCCTGGACACCTCTAATTGGGGACTTTAGCAAAGCTGAGTCACAATCTGAAAAGGTTCACCCAATTATGTGTCTGTGGCATGTATGTATCCGGTGGTAATACTGGAAGACAGAGTGCTTTGGGCCACGGCCAAGACTCATAAAGTAGCTGTGTTCAAGAATCATCATACTTAACTAGGAGAATCAATAACACTATCTGGATTCTGAGTTCCTAAAGAAGCCAATCATTCTGAACCTCAGAGGATAAAGTGAGATGCCAAAACTGTTTGGAGGCAAAAAGCTACTAGTCCCGCTCATCTAATTTGGAGCTATGTTTCATTGATAATTTGGAGTCTATAGTATATTCTCTTCTTTTTATCTTATTTGATTTTCAGTTGCTTGAGGACAAGCAACAATTTAAGTTTGGTGTTGTGATGAGCGGATAATTTATACACTTTTTGGCATTTTTTTAGTATGTTTTTAGTAGTTTTAGTTGAGTTCTTAGTATATTTTTATTAGTTTTTAGTTAAAATTCACTTTTCTGGACTTTACTATGAGTTTGTGTGTTTTTCTGTGATTTCAGGTATTTTCTGGCTGAAATTGAGGGACCTGAGCAAAAATCTGATTCAGAGACTGAAAAGGACTACAGATGCTGTTGGATTCTGACCTCCCTGCACTCGAAGTGGATTTTCTAGAGCTACAGAAGCCCAATTGGCGCGCTCTCAACGGCGTTGGAAAGTAGACATCCTGGGCTTTCCCGCAATATATGATAGTCCATACTTTGCCCAAGATTTGATGGCCCAAACCGGCGCTCAAAGTCACCTACAGAAATTCCAGCGTTAAACGCCGGAACTGGCACCTAATTGGGAGTTAAACGCCCAAACTGGCATAAAAGCTGGCGTTTAACTCCAGAAAACGTCTCTACACATAAAAGCTTCAATGCTCAGCCCAAGCACACACCAAGTGGGCCCGGAAGTGGATTTTTATGTCATTTACTCATCTTTGTACACCCTAGGCTACTAGTTTTCTAAGTAGGATCTTTTACTATTGTATTTTCATCTTCGGACTTCTAGTTCTTAGATCAGATCTTGGTTCTTCTGGTTCCCTCTCTGGGGCCGAAACCAATGATCACTTTTGTTCTTATGTATTTTCAACGGTGGAGTTTCTACACACCATAGATTAAGGTGTGGAGCTCTGCTGTACCTCGAGTATTAATGCAAATACTATTGTTCTTCCATTCAATTCCGCTTGTTCTTGTTCTAAGATATCACTTGTTCTTCAACTTGATGAATGTGATGATCCGTGACACTCATCATCATTCTCACTCATGAACAAGGTGACTGACAACCACTTTTGTTCTATAAGCAACCAAGGCTCTAGTGAATATCTCTTGGATTCTTTAATCGGAATCTTCGTGGTATAGGCAGGACTGATGGCGGCATTCAAGAGAATCCGGAAGGTCTAAACCTTGTCTGTGGTATTCTGAGTAGGATTCAATGATTGAATGACTGTGACGTGCTTCAAACTTTAACCTGCTGGGCGTTAGTGACAGACGCAAAGAGGGATCTATTCCAGTAGGAGCGGGAACCAAACCGGTGATTGGCCGCACTGTGACAGAGTGTATGAGCATTAGCTTTCACTGCGAGGATGGGAGGTAGCCACTGACAATGGTGAAACCCTACACGAGCTTGCCATGGAAAGGAGTAAGAAGGATTGGATGAAGACAGTAGGAAAGCAGAGAGACGGAAGGGAAGGCATCTTCATACGCTTGTCTGAAGCTCTTACACCAATGATATACATAAGTATCTCTATCTTTATCTTTTATGTTATTTTCGTTCATCACCATATCCATTTGAGTCTGCCTGACTGAGATTTACAAGGTGACCATAGCTTGCTTCATACCACCAATCTCCGTGGGATCGACCCTTACTCGCGTAAGGTTTATTACTTGGACGACCCAGTGCACTTGCTGGTTAGTTGTGCGAAGTTGTAGTGATCACAAATTCGTGCACCAGGGGTTCAACACCAAACTTAGAGTTTGGTTGTGGCCTCCCAACACCAAACTTAGAGTTTGAATGTGGGGGCTCTTCTTGACTCTGATTTGAGAGAAGCTCTTCATGCTTCATCTCTATGGTGACAGAGGGGTATCCTTGAGCCTTAAACACAAAGGATTCTTCATTCACTTGAATGATCAGTTCACCTCTATCAACATCAATCACAGCTTTTGCTGTGGCTAGGAAGGGTCTGCCAAGGATGATGGTTTCATCCATGCACTTCCCAGTCTCTAGGACTATGAAATCAGTAGGGATGTAATGGTCTTCAACTTTCACCAAAACATTCTCTACAAGTCCATAAGCTTGTTTTCTTGAGTTGTCTGCTATCTCTAGTGAGATTTTTGCAGCTTGTACCTCAAAGATCCTTAGCTTCTCCATTACTGAGAGAGGCATGAGGTTTACACTTGACCCTAAGTCACACAGAGCCTTCTTGAAGGTCATGGTGCCTATGGTACAAGGTATTGAAAATTTCCCAGGATCTTGTCTCTTTTGAGGTAATTTCTGCCTAGACAAGTCATCCAGTTCCTTGGTGAGCAAAGGAGGTTCATCCTCCCAAGTCTCATTTCCAAAGAACTTGTCATTTAGCTTCATGATTGCTCCAAGGTATTTAGCAACTTGCTCTTCAGTGACATACTCATCCTCTTCAGAGGAAGAATACTCATCAGAGCTCATGAAAGGCAGAAGTAAGTCCAATGGAATCTCTATGGTCTCATTTTGAGCCTCAGATTCCCATGGTTCCTCATTGGGGAACTCATTGGAGGTCAGTGCACGCCCATTGAGGTCTTCCTCAGTGGCGTTCAATGCCTCTTCTTCCTCCCAGAATTCGGCCATGTTAATGGCTTTGCACTCTCCTTTTGGATTTTCTTCTGTGTTGCTTGTGAGAGTACTAGGAGGGAGTTCAGTAACTTTCTTGCTCAGCTGTCCCACTTGTCCTTCCAAATTCCTAATGGAGGACCTTGTTTCATTCATGAAACTTTGAGTGGTTTTAATTAGATCAGAGACCATGGTTGCTAAGTCAGAGGGGTTCTGCTTAGGATTCTCTGTCTGTTGCTGAGAAGATGATGGAAAAGGTTTGCTATTGTTAAACCGGTTTCTTCCACCATTATTATTGAAACCTTGTTGAGGTCTCTCTTGATTCTTCCATGAGAGATTTGGGTGGTTTCTCCATGAAGAATTATAGGTGTTACCATAGGGTTCTCCTAGGTAATTCACCTCTTCCATTGAAGGGTTCTCAGGATCATAAGCTTCTTCCTCAGATGAAGCCTCCTTAGTACTGTTTGGTGCATTTTGCATTCCAGACAGACTTTGAGAAATCAAATTGACTTGTTGAGTCAATATTTTATTCTGAGCCAAAATGGCGTTCAGAGTGTCAATCTCAAGAACTCCTTTCTTCTGACTAGTCCCATTGTTTACAGGATTCCTTTCAGAAGTGTACATGAATTGGTTATTTGCAACCATTTCAATTAGCTCTTGAGCCTCTGTAGGCGTCTTCTTCAGATGAAGAGATCCTCCAGCAGAGCTATCCAAAGACATCTTGGACAGTTCAGAGAGACCATCATAGAAAATACCTATGATGCTCCATTCAGAAAGCATGTCAGAAGGACATTTTCTGATCAATTGTTTGTATCTTTCCCAAGCTTCATAGAGGGATTCGCCATCCTTCTGTCTGAAGGTTTGGACTTCCACTCTAAGCTTACTCCATCTTTGTGGTGGAAAGAACTTTGCCAAGAAGGCATTGACTAGCTTTTCCCAAGAGTCCAGGCTTTCTTTAGGTTGTGAGTCCAACCATATTCTAGCTCTGTCTCTTACAGCAAAAGGGAATAGCATCAGTCTATAGACCTCAGGGTCAACCCCATTAGTCTTGACTGTGTCACAGATTTGCAAAAACTCAGCTAAGAACTGATGAGGATCTTCCATTGGAAGTCCATGGAACTTGCAATTCTGTTGCATTAGAGAAACTAATTGAGGCTTAAGCTCAAAATTGTTTGCTCCAATGGTAGGGATAGAGCTCAAAATGCTCCAATGGTAGGGATAGAGATGCTCCCATAAAATCAGGAGTAGGTGCAGTAAAGTCACCCAGCACCTTCCTTGCATTGTTTGCATTGTTGTTGTTTTCGGCTGCCATGTCTTCTTCTTCTTTGAAGAATTCGGTCAGGTCCTCTAAAGAGAGTTGTGCTTTGGCTTCTCTTAGCTTTCTCTTCAAGGTCCTTTCGGGTTCAGGGTCAGCTTCAACAAGAATGCCTTTGTCTCTGCTCCTGCTCATATGAAAGAGAAGAGAACAAGAAAATGTGGAATCCTCTATGTCACAATATAGAGATTCCTTGAGGTGTCAGAGGAAAAGAGAAATAGAAAGAAGAAGGAGAAGAAGAATTCGAACTTTACTTAGATAAGGTTCGAATTGTGCATTGAGAAGGAGTGGTACTCCATAAATAGAAGGTTGTGGGAAGAGGGGAAGAAGATTTTCGAAAATTAATTAAAATATTTTGAAAACATTTTTGAAAAACATTAATTGATTTTCGAAAATCAAAGTGAGAAAGAAATCAAGTGATTTTTGAAAAGGATTTTGAAATTAGAAATTAAAAAGATTTGATTGAAAACTATTTTGAAAAAGATGTGGTTAAGAAGATATGATTGAAAAGATTTGATTTGAAAACAATTTTAAAAAGATATGATTTGAAAACAATTTGAAAAGATATGATTTTAAAAATTAATGACTTGCCTAACAAGAAAAGATATGATTCAGCATAAAACCTTCCTCAACAGAAAAGGCAAAAAATATTCAATCAAATCATTAATTGTTAGTAAGTATCTTTGAAAAAGGAAAGAAATTAATTTTGAAAGCATTTGATTGAAAAGATATGATTTGAAAAAGATTTGATTTTGAAAAACTTTGAAAACTTGAAAAAAAATTGATTTGAAAACAAAATCTTCCCCCTAGCACCATCCTGGCGTTAAACGCCCAGAATGGTATACATTCTGGCGTTTAACGCCCAAAATGCACCCTTTTTGGGCGTTAAACGCCCAACCAGGTACCCTGGCTGGCGTTTAAACGCCAGTCTGCCTTCTTCACCGGGCATTTTCGAATGCTCAGCTTTTTCTGTATAATTCCTCTGCAGTATGTTCTGAATTTTCAATTCTTTGTGTTATTGACTTGAAAAGACACAAAATAAAAATATTTTTGGATTTTTAATAATTAAAATGCAACAAGCATCAAATAACAATGCATGCATGACACCAAACTTAGCAGTTTGAATACTACTGACACTACATGAGACACATAAACACTCAAGTCAAAAGAAATCAAAGATCAGAGTAAGAAATCATCAAGAATTACTTGAAGATCCTTAAGATACATGAATGAATGCATGCAATTGACACCAAACTTAAGATGAGACACTAGACTCAAGCAAGAAATATTTTTGGTTTTTATGATTTTCTAATTTTTTTTGTGATTTTCGAAAATTAAGTGAAGACATAAAAATTCTTAATGAGAATTCCAGGAATCAGTGCAATGCTAGTCTAAGACTCCGGTCCAGGAATTAGACATGGCTTCACAGCCAGCCAAGCTTTTAAGGAAAGCTTCGGTCCAAAACACTAGACATGGCCAAAGGCCAGCCAAGCCTTAGCAGATCACTGCTCCAAAAGCAAGATCAACAAGCTCTTGTGATGATAAGTTGAAACCTCGGTCCAATGAAATTAGACATGGCTTTACAGCCAGCCAGATTTCAGCAAATCATCATGAAACTCTAGAATTCATCTTCAAGAATTTCGAAAAAAAATAAATGCCTAATCTAAGCAACAAGATGAACCGTCAGTTGTCCATACTCAAACACAATCCCCGGCAACGGCGCCAAAAACTTGGTGCACGAAATTGTGATCAATACTTTTCAAAACATAAACAATCCCTAGTAATGGCTCCAAAGACTTGGTGCTCAATACCATGGCATAAACACAACTTCGCACAACTAACCAGCAAGTGCACTGGGTCATCCAAGTAATACCTTACGCGAGTAAGGGTCGATCCCACGGAGATTGGTGGTATGAAGCAAGCTATGGTCATCTTGTAAGTCTCAGTCAGGCAGACTCAAATGGATATGGTGATGAACGAAAATAATATAAAAGATAAAGATAGGGATACTTATGTCTATCATTGGTGTAAGAGCTTCAGACAAGCGTATGAAGATGCCTTCCCTTTCGTCTCTCTGCTTTCCTACTGTCTTCATCCAATCCTTCTTACTCCTTTCCATGACAAGCTCGTGTAGGGTTTCACCGTTGTCAGTGGCTACCTCCCATCCTCGCAGTGAAAGCTAATGCTCATACACTCTGTCACAGTGCGGCCAATCACCGGTTTGGTTCCCTCCCCTACCGGAATAGAATCCCTCTTTTGCGTCTGTCACTAACGCCCAGTAGGTTACAGGTTTGAAGCACGTCACAGTCATTCAATCATTGAATCCTACTCAGAATACCACAGACAAGGTTTAGACCTTCCGGATTCTCTTGAATGCCGCCATCAGGTCCTGCCTATACCACGAAGATTCCGATTAAAGAATCCAAGAGATATTCACTAAGCCTTGATTGCTTGCAGAACAAGAATGGTTGTCAGTCACCTTGTTCATGAGTGAGAATGATGATGAGTGTCACGGATCATCACATTCATCAAGTTGAAGAACAGTGATATCTTAGAACAAGAACAAGCGGAATTGAATAGAAGAACAATAGTAATTGCATTAATACTCGAGGTACAGCAGAGCTCCACACCTTAATCTATGGTGTGTAGAAACTCCACCGTTGAAAATACATAAGAACAAGGTCTAGGCATGGCCGAATGGCCAGCCTCCCAAATGATCTAAGAACTAGATGTCCGAAGATTATAATACAATAGTAAAAGGTCCTACTTATAGAAAACTAGTAGCCTAGGGTGTACAGAGATGAGTAAATGACATAAAAATTCACTTCCGGGCCCACTTGGTGTGTGCTTGGGCTGAGCAATGAAGCATTTTCGTGTAGAGACTCTTCTTGGAGTTAAACGCCAGCTTTTATGCCAGTTTGGGCGTTTAACTCCCAATTAGGTGCCAGTTCCGGCGTTTAACGCTGGAATTTCTTGAGGTGACTTTGAACGCCGGTTTGGGCCATCAAATCTTGGGCAAAGTATGGACTATCATAGATTGCTGGAAAGCCCAGGATGTCTACTTTCCAACGCCATTGAGAGTGCGCCAATTGGGCTTCTGTAGCTCCAGAAAATCCACTTCGAGTGCAGGGAGGTCAGAATCCAACAGCATCTGCAGTCCTTTTCAGTCTCTGAATCAGATTTTTGCTCAGATCCCTCAATTTCAGCCAGAAAATACCTGAAACCACAGAAAAACACACAAACTCATAGTAAAGTCCAGAAAAGTGAATTTTAATTAAAAACTAATAAAAATATACTAAGAACTCAACTAAAACTACTAAAAACATACTAAAAACAATGCCAAAAAGTGTATAAATTATCCGCTCATCAACATGTCTCAATTGATAGGTTACAAGAAACGAAAAAGAGTTATCCTTTTATTGTATGTCCATTAAAAGACGAATATTGTGAACCATATCATTATGCAAAACAAAGAAAATTGCCTTTTTATTTGAGTCAAACAAAATCTGTCAATTTATTTAATTTAGTGCACATGGATATTTAGGGACCTATTTCTACTCCATCTTTTGCTAGTCATAAATATTTTTTAACAATAGTAGAAGATAAAAGTAGGTTTACTTGGCTATTTTTTATGAAAAATAAAAGTGAAACTTTTTTTTTATTCAACAATTTGTGCAACTAATTGAAACCCAATTTCAAACAAAAATAAAAAACATCAGAACTGATAATGAAGTTGAATTCAACAGGAATTCTTTTTATGAAAAATAGGAAATAATTCATCAGACTTCATGTGTTGAGACACCTCAACAAAATGGATTGTAGAACAAAAACATCAAAATATTTTAAATATTACTAGAGTACTCATTTTTAAGGCTCATGTTCTTAAAATTTTTTGGAGACATACTGCATTTCATGCTGTACATATTCTCAATAGAGTGCCTAGTTCATCTATTAATAATAAAAATCCTTATCAGATTCTTTTAGTAAAATGCCAAATATTCAACACTTCAAAATCTTTGGAGGTCTTGCATTTGCTTCAACTTTAGTTGCAAATAGAAAGAAATTGGATAAAAAAAGAAAGAAAATGCATTTTTCTTGGCTTTAAAACAGGAACAAACGGATATCTTTTGATGGACATAAATAATAAACAATTTTTCATATCTAGAAATGTAATTTTTTATGAAAAGTTCTTTCCATATAAGAATGATCAAGTTTCTCATCAATTTGAATATGTTTCCAATTCTAATCAAGACATTAAACCTACATTACATAATTATGATCCTACAGATGTCTTTGATAGCAGTGACAAACCCCAATTTGACGGTTTATCTTGTATTGAATTTAGGGGATTTTATCACCTTTTACCCACATTTATTCAATGAAATAGCATGGTTTTGTATATTCTCCTTTAATTGTGCTTAAGAGTGAAAACATGCTTTTTAGGTCTTAAAATAGCTAAATTTAATTCTCCTTGATTCCATTAGATGCCTTGATATGTTTGCTAAGTGATTTCAGATTTAGAAGGCAAAGATTGGATCAAGGGAATGAAGAAAGAAGCATGAAAAGTTGGAGAACTCATGAAGAAATGAAAGAACCGGAAAGCTGTCAAGCCGACCTCTTCGCACTTAAACGACCATAACTTGAGCTACAGAGGTCCAAATGATGCGGTTCCAGTTGGGTTAGAAAGCTAACATCCGGGGCTTCGAAACGATATAAGATTTGCTATAGTTGCTACACGTATGGTGGCGCGCACGCGCAAAGTACGCGCACGCGCCGTTGCTGCCACCTAGTTCACTTAAAGCAACATGTGGCCAGCGATTTTAGAAGCCTTGTGGGCCCAATCCAACTCATTTCTGATGCTATTTAAGCCAAGGATTGAAGGGGAATCAACATACTCTCATACTTTACATGTTAGTTACCATTAGTTTAGTTTAGTAGTTAGAGTTAGTTTCTAGAGAGAGAAGCTCTCACTTCTCTCTAGAATTAGGATTAGGATTAGGTTTAGTTCGTAGATCTAGATTTTAATCTTTGCCTTCTTCTACTTCTACATTTCAATTTTTTGTTGTTAGATTCATCTTCTTCTACTCTTTTGTTGTAATTTCCTTTATGTTGTTCTTACATTTTGTTGTAGATCTAGTATTGTTCCCTCTACATTCTTTCAATTCAATAAGAGGTAATTCATAATAATTGTTCTTCTTTGCTTTTCCATTGTTAATCTCTTGCCTTTGTAGTTAGATCTCTCTTTAATTCTTGCAATTTATGTTGTTTACTTTTATTGCACTCTATGTGTTTGTTAAAATGTCTCTTTTAGTTTTAGTGTAGATTTTGTTCCTCTTGGCCTAGGTAGAGTAATTAGTGACACTTGAGTTATCTAATTCCTTTGTTGATTGATAATTGGAGAGATTGCTAATTGGTTTGGAGTGCACTAAAGCTAGTCTTTCCTTGGGAGTTGGCTAGAACTTGTGGCTCAAGTCAATTCATCCACTTGACTTTCCTTTATCTAGTAAGGGTTAACTAAGTGGTAGCAATGAACAATTCTCATCACAATTGAGAAGGATAACTAGGATAGGACTTCTAATTTTCATACCTTGGCAAGAGCCTTTTATAGTTGTTAGTTTATTTTTATTGCCATTTACTTTCATGCCTCTTATCAAAACCCCAAAATAACTCAAACCAATAACAAGACACTTTATTGTAATTCCTAGGGAGAACGACCCGAGGTTTGAATACTTCGGTTTATAAATTTAGGGGTTTGTTACTTGTGACAAACAATCTTTTGTATGAAAGGATTATTGTTTGGTTTAGAAACTATACTTTACAACGAGATTTCATTTGGAAAATTTTAAACCGTCAAAAATCCAATCGTCAAAATGGCGCCGTTGCCGGGGAAGTTGCAATGGTGTTGTGTTATTGGTTATTGTACATATGTGAATAGTGTGAATATGTTTGCTTTTGTTATCTCTTACTAGTTTTAGGATTTAATTTTCTTGCTTCTTATTTGATTTTGTTTTCATTTTCCTCTTGCTATCATGAATTCTCACCTTGGCTATTAGTTTGGTTATCAACATGTTGTAGGAAATGAGGACTATAATGAAGATGTGTATCAAGAATGGGATAATCAAAGGTGGGAGGAGCCATGTGCATATGATCAATCTTCATGGCAACAACCTCCACCAATGCACTATGAAGAAGAGCCATTCTATGATGCATATCAATCCAATGGCTATGGTGAATCACCTTGTGACTTTCAAGAACCACCACCATATGCCTATGAACCATATCCTCAACATAACTCTCAACCATACTCACAAGCCTCTTTTCACCAACCACCTTCATATGACCCTAATCTATATCCATCCTACCAACAACCATATGAGCCATATGAACCACACATAGAGCTACCACCACCCCAACATCAATATTTTCAAGAGCCACCCCCTCCATATTATTACCAAGATGAACCACCTCCAATATACAAAAATTTTTAACCACAAGATGAATACTACTTTCCACCACAACCTCCCACGGAAGAATACTCATATCCATTGATCCAAGAGCCACATGATCCTAATCATATTATCCAAGAGGAACAAGAGTCAAGGGATCATCTCAAGGAAGCATTGGATCAATTTCAAGCAACCATGGAGTGTGTTGTGCAACAAGTGGAAAGAATGGAAAACATTGAACCACCACAATTCTACCAAGAAGAACCACCTTCCTATTATGAACCCTTCCCCCAAAATGATGAATCCTTCCACCCACCCCAATCTCTAATGGATGAAACCCTTGGTGTTCTTGTTCAAGGGCAAGAAGAGATGCAAAGGGATGTGCAAAATTTCATGGCCGCCTTGGATGCGGTAACAAATCAATTAGCCTCCCAATGCTTGAACACTCAAGGAACTCCCATGGCTACATGTGGAGAATCGAATGAAGAACATAGCATGAAGGAGAGATTGGAAACTCCGGTGGGAAATGAAGGAAGTTGCTTTGTATTGGAACAATTGGAGGAAGCTTTAATTGTTGAAGACAAGGAAGAAGTGGTAGAAGACTTAGGAGATGTGGAGTCTCCATGGGAACATAGAGTTAATGAAAACCCCTCCAAGATGATTGAAATTGATGCTAGGGAGGAAAGTGCACACCTTCCAAGGCATATTACATATGAAGACTTGGATGGGATAGAGAAAGAATTGAGTTCCCTTGGTGATGAAGATCAAGCATCAAGTCTTAGTAGTGAAGAATCCTTTGAGCATGAAGAACCTTCTCCGGTTGGATTTGAAAGCGTTGAGTGATGACAAGTCATCATATACCCATTTTTCAAGCTAATTTCACTTGTTTTGTTAGCATTTATGCACTTTCTTGCATCCTAAGTTAGTGATTTGGAGTAAAAATGCATAACTTCTCTAAATCAAGCAACCACTATGAAATTAATGTTAAATCATGAGGTTTAAGCTAATTTTAATTGAATTTTAATTGATTTATAAGCCTCTTGATTTTAGTGATACTTTGAGTGGTTGTTTGGTTTATTATAGGTGAAGAAAAGAAAAGAAAATGAAAAGCGTGGCCTAAGAAGCGTGACACAAAAAAAGGAAAGCGTGGCCAAAGAGGAGAGAAGCGTGCCGCATTAAGGTGGGGGAAGCAACATTGCCCTCCACAAGGGCAGAATGCCCTCTAGGAGGGCAACATTAGGTGACCAAACAAGAAAAGGCAACCTTGCCCTGCCCACTCCAAGGGCAGAGCACAAAATGGTGCCTTGGAGCCAAGAGAAGAGAACATTGCCCTGCCCTTGTGGAGGGCAGGATCGGGCTCCATGAGGAAGAAAATCAAGGTAAAAATATCAACTATGCAAGCCACAAGGTTCGAACAAAGAACCATGAGGAAGCCAAGCTCTAAGACCCACTAGCGTGCCAAGAAATCAAAAGAAAAAGTAGCGTGTTTGCAAGCCACCAGGTTCGAACACGGGCCATGAAGATTGGGAACCTTGCCCTGCCCTTGGCGCGGGCAGGGCAGCATTTGAAATGGTGCATGGACTTGGCGCACCAAGAAGCAAAACGCGCGCACCAAATTTCCCTTGGCAGCACCAACCGCGCGCATCAACATCCCCTGGCAGCACCAAACCGTTCCTGCCCTGCCCTTGGCACGGGCAGGGCAGCGTTTGGCATTCCTGGCGCATCACGCTTGTCCCGCGCGCACCAAATTTCTTCCTTGGCGCACCAAACTCGCGCCAGACGCACCATGGCCGCACCAAGCTTCATTTTTCTGCCCTGCCCTCCACAAGGGCAGGGCAGCCTCCTGGGAGTGAATCTAATGGGCCGAAAAATCAAATTAAATTCCCATTTTAATTCATTTCTTCACCAAATCAAAAGCCCATCCAAATCCCAAAATCCAAGAATAGAAAGTGTATAAATAGGAGTTAGTTTGATGTAATTAGGAACTTTTAGCTACCTTTACTTTGAGCTTTGAATTTTTACTTTTGAGCTTCACTTTCTTTGAGTTTTCTTGAGAGAATTGACCGAGCACTAAGAGGATCAAGGGAGAATTGACTGATCTCCTTCCTCATTTTCCCTTGGGCAATTCTACTCTTCTGTTTTTGAGTTTTGGGTGTGTGAAATTGGGGAAATTCTGTCCCAATTCCCATTCAAACTCTTCTCACTTTGTTTTCTGCATAATTCAGTTTCAATTCTGTTCTTCTATTGCTTCTTCTTTAATTTTCTGTCAATTGCTTAGATAATTCAGATCTGGGAAGGAAATTGGGTTTTAGGCTCTGCTACCTAAGCCCTTGGGATCCTGAGATCATAGTTCATTTTGGGTTCTTCTGTGAACCTTTACTGCATTTTATTTCCTTTCTGTTTGAATGCTCTTTGCTTCTGATTCAAATTCTGCTCAATCAATTGCTGCAATTTACTTCTTCTTTGTTTAGATCTTGCAATCCCATTCCTCAATTCCCTTTTACATTCAAGCCATTTATCTTTCTTGCCATTTAAGTTACTGCAATTTAAGTTTCTTGCACTTTAAGTTTCAGTCATTTACTTTCTTGCTCTTTAAGTTTCTGCACTTTTACTTTCCTGTTCTTTATTTTACTGCACTTTTCCCTTCCCCCTTTACATTTACTGTCATTTACTTCCTGTTAAACACAAATCACTCAATCAAAACTTGATTCGCTTGACTAAACCACCCACTAAACTAAAATTGCTCAATCCTTCAATCCCTGTGGGATCGACCTCACTCATGTGAGTTATTATTACTTGATGCGACCCGGTACACTTGCCGGTGAGTTTTGTGTTGGATCGTTTTCCACACATCATTGAGGAGGTAAATTTTTCTCACCCT
Source organism: Arachis stenosperma (assembly GCF_014773155.1). Lineage (NCBI taxonomy): Eukaryota > Viridiplantae > Streptophyta > Magnoliopsida > Fabales > Fabaceae > Arachis > Arachis stenosperma. Next base: position 123,050,103 of record NC_080385.1, on the reverse strand, counting down.
CCCTATTATGATTCGAGTAAAGGAAAAGGTTTAGATAAAATTGTTGAACAAAGGATTGAGATCAAGAGATCTTGTGAAGAGGTGGAAGCCCCTAGAAATAGAAGAACGAGGGTTGGCTATGCTCTGTCAAGATCTTTGGAAGCATCTTTGCCTAGGTTGCCGTCTACACCCTCATTTGAGTGGGTGAAATTCATTTCTATTAGTTTTATTATCCCACTTGAATATGATTTGCTTGAAACGGATGGCCAACTTAGGAAAGTTTGTGGGATGAAGCGTAAGCGGAAAAGGTTTTGTGGTGGGCGTTGCAAATGAAGGCTCATTATGGTTGATGCATCAAACATGAGATATAAAGGATGGAGTAGTGCTCAAATAGATGGGTCTAGAAGGATTGTTGGGCACTTCATAGAGAATTCATCTTACTCACCACCCGGTTGGACTAATAATGATGATCAACCTCAAGACGGGTGTGAAAACAAAGTGTGGGACCCCGGATCACAAGAAGAGGATCAACTTTGGGAGCCCCAAGCTTGTGAAGAACTCCATCGACACTTGGCTCAATCCATGAGAAATCTTGGGGCACAATGGAGAACCAAGCATTGGTGGGAGTTCCAAGATGAATACAAGCACAAGCCACCTTGATAAGAAGCTCCCCATAAGTCCAACTTAAGGACAATAAATAAAAGTGCTTGGTGGGAGACACCCCACCATGGTAAACTCTTTCCATACTCTTTTAGTTTGTTAATAAGTGAATTGAGTTGCCATTATAGGTAGATTCTCATTTTCATTTTTATCTTTTGTAAATATTGGTAGAATTAGTTTAATTTCTTGTTTTTATTGTTTTATCAAGTTTAGTTAGTAATATAGTATGTTGAATAAGGTTCTAGGGCGTTTTGGTAGCTGTTTAGAGGATTGAAAGGCTTGGATTGGTGTAAGAACTTAGAAAAATATTTTTTGAAAAATAGAACACCATCCACGCGTGCGCGCACCTAACGCGTACGCGCACCTGAGCATTTTTTCGACCACCCACGCGGACGCGCACTGTACGCGTACGCGTGGATGCAAAAAAAAATTCGACTCCAGCCAAAAACCCGAGAGTTAGGCCTGCACTGTGCGAACATTGGGCCTAAGGCATAAGTCTATGCACGCGTGCGCGCACATGGCGCGTACGCGCACATGATCTTAAATTGGCAATGCACGCGCACGCACACTGTGCGCGTGCGCGCCGATTGCACGATCCACACTCCTGGTACTTTTACCCGAGAGTTGTGCCAGACTTGGGCCGACACTATGCCTCCGGCCTAACTCGACGCACGCGTGCGCGCACCTGGCGCGTACGCGTCCTTCAACCAATATGCACATCGACGCGTAGGCGTGCATGACGCGCACGCGTCGGTAAAAAAAAGAAAAAAAAGAGTTTTTTTCCTCATCTTCCATTTTCTTTTGTTCACTGCATTCGCATACTTCTACTCTTTCCATTTTCATTTTGTTTCTATAGCATGTTTTCGGTTTTTTTCTAAGTGTCATTTCAATAATGGTGTTGGATTCTTACACTCAATTGTTGAGAAATTCTTGCATTGTTTTGGTGCCTCTTGATTTGTTTGATATTGTTGGGTGATGAAACTTTTAAATCAATGCTTCATCTTGTATGACTCTTATGTCTTTGTGCATTGATATGACCTCATATTGTCTTTCATGACCCACTCCTTCTTATGTGAACTTGATGTGCCATATGCTCTTCATGCTTCGATCTTACTCTTGCATCAAGTATGAGTTAATATGCCATTTACTTATATTGTTCTCTCACTTACATGCGTAGCTAACATGTCGTGAGAACCTTACTCTTATTTGGCATTAGCCCCGGCCTACGTTCTACTTGTTTTGATATCTTTGTTGTAGGCCTAATTGTTGTTCTTCTTTCCTTCCCTTTTAGGTTGGCCACCAAGAAGGGAGAAATGAATAGCTTTAAATGGGGCAACAAACAAGTCATCCGCACAATCTCTTGATGGAGCTCATCAATTGTAGCAACCCGTCCACCTTGCTCTCCTTTGCGTGCACCGAGGACGGTGCAAACTTTTAAGTGTGGGGAGGTCGTCCGACCGTTCGGCGATCTTGGGTGACAAACTTCTAATCCCAACACTTTTGCATTTCATTTTAGGTTTTTAGGATTCTTATTGTATATATATACACAATAAGCTTAGTCAAAATAATGAATTTTTCAAGATTTCTATCTATAGGGCACTTCAATTGATTTGAGTGAAAATTTTTCATTAAACTTGCTTGAATCACATATATATATTGTGGATCATGTTTTTGAGCTAAGAACACAAGCAAGTGAGATTTGAGCCTAATGGTGTGGTTACATCTTATAACCATTTATTTTCCTTCTTGTGTGCATTATTCTCTTTCTATGATTGTAATCTTTGATTTGTTTGATTCTTTATGTCCATTATTTTGTATATTCATGCATTTATATGATTGAGGCCATCATTTCATTAGCTCACTTACCCAAATAGCCTTACCTTTTATCTTCCATTGTTAGCCAACTTTGAGCCTACGATTAACCCACTTGTTCTTATTTTAGCACATTACAAGCCTTAAAGCAAAAAACAATAAATGTCCTTATGTGGATCTTTGATTAGCTTAGGCTAGTGTGTGTGAGCACCATTCAAGTGTGGGAACCTTGGGACATTGGGTGAATAAAAGGGTAGTTTTGTATTTTTACTGAAATTATTGGAAATTGGGTACATGCTCGTGTATTGATCAAATGAATAGACCTTATGCATTGATGCTCTTGTAAAAAAAATGAGAAAAACAAAAGAAAAAAAAAGAAAAGAAAAAAATAATATGGAAAAGAATAAAAAAATATAGAAAAAAAAGAAAGAAAAAAAAGGAAGAAAAAAAAGAAAGGAATAAAAAGGGGACAAAATGCCCCAAATCAAAGAATAGTCCAATAAAATCAATGCATAGGTGTTGTGAAATTAAAAAGGAATACATGAGTATGTGAAAGAGTGAAAAATGGGTAGTTAGGTTGGAATTTAATTGTATAGGATGTCATAGGTTAGGTGGGAAGTTTAAGCTTATCAAAGATTCAAATTTCAAACTCACTTGACCAAATATGCATCCTACCTTGACCCTAGCCCCATTACAACCTAAAGAAAAGACCTCATGATACTTGTATGCATGCATGAAATATATGTCGATTGTTAGAAGAAAAACAAATCTTAGAAAGCATGATTAGGAGAGAATTGAGTGAATCAACCCTAAACACTTGAGCGAATAGAGTACAAATACATCCGGTGAGGGTTTGATGCTCAATTACATGTTTCCACCAATGATCATCTCCTTTCATGCAAGTTTGTAAAAGTATTTAATAGCTCAATTCAATTGTGGTTTGGCATGGTTGTTAATACCTTTTGCCCTTGTGCTTATATATGCTTCTTGGGAATTAATTTATTTTGACCAAGCAATTGCATTCATGTAGATAGTTGCATATAGGTAGATTGCATTTAGTTAGTTTTCATTGAATAAATGTTGATCCCTTTGCTTTCTCTTGGCTTAAGCATGAGGACATGCTTGGTTTAAGTGTGGGGAGGTTGACAAACCCCAATTTGACGGTTTATCTTGTATTGAATTTAGGGGATTTTATCACCTTTTACCCACATTTATTCAATGAAATAGCATGGTTTTGTATATTCTCCTTTAATTGTGCTTAAGAGTGAAAACATGCTTTTTAGGTCTTAAAATAGCTAAATTTAATTCTCCTTGATTCCATTAGATGCCTTGATATGTTTGCTAAGTGATTTCAGATTTAGAAGGCAAAGATTGGATCAAGGGAATGAAGAAAGAAGCATGAAAAGTTGGAGAACTCATGAAGAAATGAAAGAACCGGAAAGCTGTCAAGCCGACCTCTTCGCACTTAAACGACCATAACTTGAGCTACAGAGGTCCAAATGATGCGGTTCCAGTTGGGTTAGAAAGCTAACATCCGGGGCTTCGAAACGATATAAGATTTGCCATAGTTGCTACACGTAAGGTGGCGCGCACGCGCAAAGTACGTGCACGTGCCGTTGCTGCCACCTAGTTCACTTAAAGCAACATGTGGCCAACGATTTTAGAAGCCTTGTGGGCCCAATCCAACTCATTTCTGATGCTATTTAAGCCAAGGATTGAAGGGGAATCAACATACTCTCATACTTTACATGTTAGTTACCATTAGTTTAGTTTAGTAGTTAGAGTTAGTTTCTAGAGAGAGAAGCTCTCACTTCTCTCTAGAATTAGGATTAGGATTAGGTTTAGTTCGTAGATCTAGATTTTAATCTTTGTCTTCTTCTACTTCTACATTTCAATTCTTTGTTGTTAGATTCATCTTCTTATACTCTTTTGTTGTAATTTCCTTTATGTTGTTCTTACATTTTGTTGTAGATCTAGTATTGTTCCCTCTACATTCTTTCAATTCAATAAGAGGTAATTCATAATAATTGTTCTTCTTTGCTTTTCCATTGTTAATCTCTTGCCTTTGTAGTTAGATCTCTCTTTAATTCTTGCAATTTATGTTGTTTACTTTTATTGCACTCTATGTGTTTGTTAAAATGTCTCTTTTAGTTTTAGTGTAGATTTTGTTCCTCTTGGCCTAGGTAGAGTAATTAGTGACACTTGAGTTATCTAATTCCTTTGTTGATTGATAATTGGAGAGATTGCTAATTGGTTTGGAGTGCACTAAAGCTAGTCTTTCCTTGGGAGTTGGCTAGAACTTGTGGCTCAAGTCAATTCATCCACTTGACTTTCCTTTATCTAGTAAGGGTTAACTAAGTGGTAGCAATGAACAATTCTCATCACAATTGAGAAGGATAACTAGGATAGGACTTCTAACTTTCATACCTTGCCAAGAGCCTTTTATAGTTGTTAGTTTATTTTTATTGCCATTTACTTTCATGCCTCTTATCAAAACCCCAAAACAACTCAAACCAATAACAAGACACTTTATTGTAATTCCTAGGGAGAACGACCCGAGGTTTGAATACTTCGGTTTATAAATTTAGGGGTTTGTTACTTGTGACAAACAATCTTTTGTATGAAAGGATTATTGTTTGGTTTAGAAACTATACTTTACAACGAGATTTCATTTGGAAAATTTTAAACCGTCAAAAATCCATTCGTCAAGCAGCACATTATCTTTTCATACCTTAGATACATCCTATTCAACATACATTGCCAAATACTCCTTCCAAGACAATTGATGTTCAACTACAACCAATCTTACCCATGTCTTTGAGTTTAACAGTAGCACCAGCATCATGTACTATACCATCATATGATGAAAATCTATCTAATTCCTAGTCCACTGATATTAATCCACCTCATTCACTAAGAAGATCTCTTAGAGAAAGACACAAGCCAAGATACCTTGATGATTATGAATGTATGCAAGCCACTGTCTCTGACAGCATGATCCAATAATCAATCACAAAAAGGTATCCTCTTTCCAATTACTTGAGTTACAATGCTCTGTCACAATCACACAAAGCACTTTCTATTACAATTTTCACAAATTCGGAGCCAAAGAACTATGAGCAGGCTATTTTGAGTGATTGTTGGAAGAAAGCAATCAAAGCTGAGCTTGAAGCATTGGAGGAAAGCAAGACCTGGAAACTTACTACTCTATCGAAAGGGAAGCATGCAATCGAATGTAAATGGGTTTTTAAAACCAAGTATAACTCTAATGGGACTATAGAGAGACACAAAGCAAGGCTTGTGGCCAAGGGCTTCACTCAAACACAAGGGTATGACTATTTTGATACCTTTAATCCTGTAATCAAAATGACGATCCTTCGTGTACTCTTAGCATTTGCAGCTAGTAAGAAGTGGTTTATTCATCAATTAGATGTGTCCACTGCCTTTCTTCATGGTGATCTACCTGAAGAAGTCTATATGAAGTTTTCCTCGGGTTTAAATGCACATCCAGGAATGGTTTGCAAGCTGGAACAATCCTTATATAGCCTTAAGCAAGCAAGTCGCTAGTGGAACTCTAAGTTATGCCATGTCTTGATTGCTTCAGGTTACTCACAATCAAAGGTAGATTATTCTCTTTTCACCAAATCTTCTTCAATAGGTTTCACTTCTATTTTTGTTTATCTGGATGATTTGGTTCTAGTGGGGGATGACATAGAAGAGATCCAACGTGTGAAGATGAAATTCGACACTTTGTTCAAAATCAAAGATTTAGGCGAACTAAAATTTTTCTTGGGAATGAAAGTTGCAATGAGCAAAAGGAGAATAGATTTATATCAAAAGAAGTATACTCTTGATCTCCTAAAAGAGTATGGACTATTAGATTCAAAATCAGCCAGCACACTGATGAATTATTCAATTCATCTCTCAAAGTCATCAGGAACATTGTTGAATGATGCTAAGCCATATAGAAGACTCATTGGAAGGTTGATATACTTCACTAATACCAGGCCTGACATAAGCTTTGCTGTTAGCAAGTTAAGTCAACTTCTAGATTATTGCACAGATGAGCACTTCAAAGCATCCTACATGTGTTGAAGTACTTGAAAGGAGCTCCTGGAAAAGGATTACTTTTTGAGTCTGTTTATGACTTGTCCCTCCGTGGTTTTTCAGATTCTGATTGGGGTACATGTACGGATACCCGAAGATCAGTGTCTGAATATTGCTTCTTTCTTAGAAAATCTTTGGTGCCCTAGAAAAGTAAAATACAACAAATTGTTGCTCGATCGTCTTCGGAGCCAGAGTATCGAGCAATGGCTCTTGCAACTTGTGAAGGAATTTAGCTGATGTATATCTTGAATGACTTCAAAATTAAAGTACCAGGTCCTATGACATTATTTTATGACAATCAGTCTACTAGATATATTGCAGCTAACCCAGTATTTTATAAAAGGACAAAACACATTGAGATTGATTGTCACAAAGTTAGAGAAAAAGTTCAAGACGGTTCTTTAAAGCTCATGCCAATTCCATCAAGAGAACAACTTGCTGATGTCCTTACAAAGGCACTTCTACCCGATCCTTTTGAAGAAATATATAGTAAGCTTGGAATGTATAATTTGTACACTCCTAGCTTAAGGGAGGCTATTAATCTATGAATATTACTAGTACTCCAGTACTCTCTCTTTTATTGGGTATTGTGTGACATTAGTAGATCACAGCTGTATAATAGAATATGAAGAGGTAGCTAGTATAATTTTTATTTTTTTTCTTTCCTTTTGGCTATATATAGCTGTACTTCTCATCTCTGTAAAGGTGTGATTTTTCACTAATGCAATAGACACATTTCTCTCTTCTTTAACTTTTTTTACTAAGAAATTTGCAGCTCAGAACGGATTTCATCAGAGAGCAAGGATCTGGGAGTTCATTATAGGGAATGAAAGCTTGAATCCAAACTATATGATTTTCCGATGGATGCCGTAATTTGATTGCAAAACCGAAACTCAGAAACCTTAGACTTTTTTATTTAAATAAATTAATAGGAGAACCAAATTACCTGATTCTCCTAAATGGATTTCAAAAACGTAATTTTTCTAAATTATATAATATATAAATCATCCTAGCCTTTTGTGTTTTAAATAATATACTAATAATGTTACCCTGGGACGATTTATGCATGAAATGGATTGCTCAAAAATACATAAATTGTCCCAGGCCTTTGTGTGTTACAAAATGTATATAAATCGTCCTACACCACCATGAATTACGTTTTCTTATCCTAAAGCTCATTGTTCTAGTACGATTTACGTGCAATTAGCCACCTCAGGACCCTAGCACGATTTATGTGTTACTATGGTAAGACCCATTAGGTTGGAACGATTTACATTTAAAAACACAAAGTTCATGACCATGAAATGATTTATGTGCTAAAAGAGGCTATAAATAAACGAGAACAATGTATATCGAGACATAGTTGAGTTGATGGTTTTGGAAAGATGGATGAGAGTGTATTTTTGCTAGTTCATCACCGAAAAAAATTGATGAAAACACAAGTGAGGGTGTAATGTTCAATAGTAAAAAGAAGGTCGGACTGTTCGTAAATCCTTCAACGAGTTTAGAAGATTTAATAAATATTATATTACAGAAGTAAATAAAATTTATATGAATAAAATCAAATAAAAAATAAAAAATTGTATACACAACATAAATATAGTACAATAAACGATAGGAAAAAAATTTATATAAACAAAAAATAATAAAAATATCATAAAAATTAATTAAAATAAGAATTTATACAAGAATATTTGTCATATGAATAAAGATACAATAAAAATAAATAAAAAAATCATATGAATAAAATCAAATAAAAATAATAATAAAAAATTTCATACAAAGTATACACATAAAAAATAGTATAGTAAATGATAAAAAAAACTCATAAACTAGGAAGTAGTATGTACTCTAAAAATATAAGATCTGAACACTAAAAAAGTAATATAAAAGCTCATGATCGTACCTGGTGCGCGAAATTGTGAACAATACTTTTCACAACTCTCATAATCCCTGGTCATGAACTCCAAAAACTTGGTGGTTCAATTCCATGGCATTACACAACTTCGCACAACTAACCAGCAAGTGCACTGGGTCGTCCAAGTAATACCTTACGTGAGTAAGGGTCGATCCCACGGAGATTGTTAGCATTGAAGCAAGCTATGGTCATCTTGTAAATCTTAGTCAGGCAAACTCAAATGTATATGATGATGAACGAAAATAACATAGAAGATAAAGATAGTGATACTTATGTATATCATTGGTGTAAGAGCTTCAGACAAGTGTATGAAGATGCCTTCCCTTCCGTCTCTCTGCTTTCCTACTGTCTTCATCCAATCTTTCTTACTCCTTTCCATGGCAAGCTCGTGTAGGGTTTCACTGTTGTCAGCAGCTACCTCCCATCCGCGCAGTGAAAGCTAATGCACGCACTCTGTCACAGTACTGCCAATCACCGGTTTGGTTCCCTCCCCTACCGGAATAGAATCACTCTTTTGCGTCTGTCACTAACGCCCAGTAGGTTACAGGTTTGAAGCACGTCACAGTCATTCAATCATTGAATCCTACTCAGAATACCACAGACAAGGTTAGACCTTCCGGATTCTCTTGAATGCCGCCATCAGTTCTTGCCTATACCACGAAGACTCTGATCTCACGGAATGGTTGGCTCGTTTGTCAGGCGAGCACTCGGTTGTCAGGCGATCAACCATGCATCATGCAATCAGAAATCCAAGAGATATTCACTAAGCCTCAGGTGCTTGTAGAACAAGAATGGTTGTCAGTCACCTTGTTCATGGGTGAGAATGGTGATGGGCGTCAATCATCACCTTCATCATGTTGAAGAACAAGTGATATCTTGGATAAAGAACAAGCGAAATTGAATGGAAGAACAATAGTAATTGCATTAATACTCGAGGTACAGCAGAGCTCCACACCTTAATCTATGGTGTGTAGAAACTCCACCGTTGAAAATACATAAGCATAAGGTCTAGGCATGGCCGAATGGCCAGCCTCCCAAGGTCTAAGATAGCATAAAACAAAGATAGCTACCAAAGTCCAGCTAAAAGCTCTCAAATACAATAGTAAAAGGTCCTACTTATAGAAAAACTAGTACATAGATGAGTAAATGACATAAAAATCCACTTCCGGGCCCACTTGGTGTGTGCTTGGGCTGAGCAATGAAGCTTTTTCGTGTAGAGACTCTCCTTGGAGTTAAACGCCAGCTTTAGTGCCAGTTTGGGCGTTTAACTCCCAATTAGGTGCCAGTTCCGGCGTTTAACGCTGGAATTTCTTGAGGTGACTTTGAACGCCGGTTTGGGCCATCAAATCTTGGGCAAAGTATGGACTATTATATATTGCTGGAAAGCCCAGGATGTCTACTTTCCAACGCCGTTGAGAGCGAGCCAATTGGGCTTCTGTAGCTCCAGAAAATCCACTTCGAGTGCAGGGAGGTCAGAATCCAACAGCATCTGCAGTCCTTTTTGAGTCTCTGGATCAGATTTTTGCTCAGGTCCCTCAATTTCAGCCAGAAATTACCTGAAATCACAGAAAAACACACAAACTCATAGTAAAGTCCAGAAAAGTGAAATTTAATTAAAAACTAATAAAAATATAATAAAAACTAACTAAATCATAACAAAAACATACTAAAAACAATGCCAAAAAGTATACAAATTATCCGCTCATCACAACACCAAACTTAAATTGTTGCTTGTCCCCAAGCAACTGAAGATCAAATAAGATAAAAAGAAGAGAATATGCAATGAACTCCAAAAACATCTATGAAGATCAGTATTAATTAGATGAGCGGGGCTTTGATCTTTTTGCTTCTGAATAGTTTTGGCATCTCACTCTATCCCTTGTAATTCAGAATGATTGGCTTCCTTAGGAACTTAGAATCCAGATAGTGTTATTGATTCTCCTAGTTAAGTATGATGATTCTTGAACACAGCTATTTTATTGAGTCTTGGCTGTGGCCCAAAGCACTCTGTCTTCCAGTATTACCACCGGATACATACATGCCACAGACACATAGTTGGGTGAACCTTTTCAGATTGTGACTCAGCTTTGCTAAAGTCCCCAATTAGAGGTGTCCAGGGTTCTTAAGCACACTCTTATTGCCTTGGATCACAACTTTATTTCTTTCTTTTTCTTTCTTTTTTTTTTCTTTCTTTTTTCGATTTTTTTTTTTGCTTTTTCTCCCTTTTTTTTTGTATTCACTGCTTTTTCTTGCTTCAAGAATCATTTTTAATGATTTTTCAGATCCTCAGTAACATGTCTCCTTTTTCATCATTCTTTCAAGAGCCAACATTCATGAACCACAAATTCAAAAGACATATGCATTGTTCAAGCATACATTCAGAGAACAAAAGTGTTGCCACCACATCAAAATAATTAAACTATTATAAAATTCAGAATTCATGCAATTCTTTCCTTTTCAATTAAGCACGTTTTTATTCAAGAAAGGTGATGGATTCATAGGACATTCATAACTTTAAGGCATAGACACTAAGACACTAATGATCACAAGACACAAACATGGATAACATAAAGCATAAAATTCGAAAAAAACAGAAGAATAAAGAACAAGGAAATCAAGGAACGGGTCCACCTTAGTGATGGCGGCTCTTTCTTGCTCTTGAAGATCCTATGGAGTGCTTGAGCTCCTCAATGTCTCTTCCTTGTCTTTGTTGCTCCTCCCTCATGATTCTTTGGTCTTCTCTAATTTCATGGAGGAGAATGGAGTGTTCTTGATGCTCCACCCTTAGTTGTCCCATGTTGGAACTCAATTCTCCTAGGGAGGTGTTTAGTTGCTCCCAATAGTTTTGTGGAGGAAAGTGCATCCCTTGAGGAATCTCAGGGATCTCATGGTGAGAGGGGTCTCTTGTGTGCTCCATCCTTTTCTTGGTGATGGGCTTATCCTCATCAATGTTGATGTCTCCCTCTATGTCAACCCCAACTGAATAACAGAGGTGACAAATGAGATGAGGAAAGGCTAACCTTGCCAAGGTGGAGGTCTTGTCCGCCACCTTATAGAGTTCTTGGGCTATAACCTCATGAACCTCTATTCCTTCTCCAATCATGATGCTATGGATCATGATGGCCCGGTCTATGGTAACTTCGGACCGGTTGCTAGTGGGAATGATTGAGCGTTGTATGAACTCTAACCATCCTCTAGCCACGGGCTTGAGGTCATGCCTTCTCAATTGAACCGGCTTTCCTCTTGAATCTTGCTTCCATTGTGCGCCCTCTTCACATATGGTTGTGAGGACTTGGTCCAACCTTTGATCAAAGTTGACCCTTCTAGTGTAAGGATGCTCATCTCCTTGCATCATAGGCAAGTTGAACGCCACCCTCACACTCTCCGGACTAAAATCCAAGTATTTCCCCCGAACCATAGTAAGATAATTCTTTGGATTCGGGTTCACACTTTGGTCATGGTTCTTGGTGATCCATGCATTGGCATAGAACTCTTGAACCATCAAGATTCCGACTTGTTGAATGGGGTTGGTAAGTACTTCCCAACCTCTTCTTCGGATCTCATGGCGGATCTCCGGATATTCACCCTTTTTGAGTGAAAAGGGGACTTCGGGGATCACCTTCTTCAAGGCCACAACTTCATAGAAGTGGACTTGATGCACCCTTGAGAGGAATCTATCCATCTCCCATGACTCGGAGGTTGAAGCCTTTGCCTTCCCTTTCCTCTTTCTAGAGGTTTCTCCGGCCTTGGATGCCATAAATGGTTATGGAAAAACGAAAAAGCAACGCTTTTACCACACCAAACTTAATATGTTTGCTCGTCCTCGAGCAAAAGAAGAAAGAAGAGGGTAGAAGAAGAAGAAATGAGGAAGAGGGGGAAGGTGGTGTGTTCGGCCAAGAAGGGAAAGAAGGGGTGTTTAGGTTGTGTGAAAATGAAGGGTTGAAGAAGGGTATTTATAGGAGAGAGGGGGGTAATGGTTCGGCCATTGAGGGTGGGTTTGGGAGGGAAAGTGGTTTAAATTTGAAGGGTGAGGTTGGTGGGGATTTATGAAGGAAGGATGTGAGTGGTGAAGAGAAAGATGGGATTTGATGGGTGAATGGTTTTTGGGGAAGAGGTATTGAGGTGATTGGTGAATGGGGGAAGAAGAGAGAGAGTGATGGTGGGGTCCTGAGGTGATTGGTGTGTGCTTGGGCACCATTCTGGGCGTTTAACGCCAGTAATGGTACCATTTTGGGCGTTAAACGCCAGAATGGGCACCATTCTGGGCGTTTAACGCCAGGTGTGCAGCATCCTGGGCGTTTTGGAAAAACGCCCAGTGAAGAAGGATTTCTGGCGTTTAACGCCAGCCAGGGTACCTGACTGGGCGTTAAACGCCCAAGTGGGGCAACAGATGGGCGTTAAACGCCAGAATGGGTGCCATTCTGGGCGTTTAACGCCAGCTTGGTGGGGGGACCACAATTTTGTTTTCAAATCAGATTTTTTCAAACTTTCCTTTTTTCACCCATACTTTTCTACAAAATCACACTTCAATCATTCATCATTCACTTTCAAATCTTCAAAAATCAAAACTCTTTTTCAAATTTATTTCAAATCAATTACAAACATTGTTCAAAAATTTCACCCTTTTCTCAATTTCTTTTCATATCTTCTCAAATCTCCTTTCAAATTCCTCTTTTTTTTCGAAAACTCCCCTCCCCACCTTATAAATACACGTTTGTTCCCCTCTTCCAACCACACCATTCGAATTTTCTCTTCCTCCCCCTCTCTTCTCTCTTCTCTTTTGCTTGAGGACAAGCAAACCTCTAAGTTTGGTGTGCTTTTCCGTGATCACTAAGCCAAAGTTCATCAATATCATGGCTCCTAAGGGAAAACAAACCAATTTAAGAGGCAAGAAAGAGAATAATCCAAAGAATCTTTGGAATGAAGAGAAGTTCTTAACCAAAGAACATGAAGACCATTATCATAAAATAATGGGTCTGAGGTCAGTGATCCCGGAAGTTAAATTTGATCTGAAAGAAGATGAATATCCGGGGATCCAAGAGCAAATTCGAAACAGAGGATGGGAAGTTCTAACCAATCCTGAAACAAAGGTTGGAAGGAACATGGTTCAGGAATTCTACTCAAATCTGTGGCTAACAGATAAGCAGAGGATGACTGGAACTGCTTACCATACCTATAGAACCATGGTCAGAGGGAAAGTTATATACTTCCATCTGGACAAAATAAGAGAAATCTTCAAGTTGCCTCAACTGCAAGATGATCCTGATTCCTTTAATAGGAGGATGGTGAGAGTAGATAAGGGGTTGGATCAGGTTCTAGAGGACATATGCCTCCCTGGAACTAAGTGGATAACCAATTCTAAGGGTGTCCCAAACCAACTCAAGAGGGGAGACCTCAAACCAATTGCAAGAGGTTGGCTAGACTTTATTGGGCGTTCTATATTGCCCACTAGCAACCGTTCTGAGGTCACCATCAAGAGAGCAGTGATGATTCATTGCATCATGCTTGGAAAAGAAGTGGAGGTGCATCATGTGATTGCTTGTGAGATCTACACTATTGCAAATAAGAATTCCACTGAAGCCAAATTGGCTTATCCAAGCTTGATTTCCTTGCTCTGTAAAGAGGCTGGGGTGAAGATGGGGGTAGATGAGTTCATACCCATTGAACACCCAATCACCAAGAAGTCAATGGAAGGACAAGTGCAAGACAACTCCATCAAGAGGAGGGCGCAGGAATTCCTCCCTGAATTCCCAAGAATTGACTACTGGTCCAACCTAGAAGCATCTATTAACAAGTTGCAAGAGACTATGGAGCAACTGAAGGAAGAACAGCAGAATCAGAACTGCATGCTCTGCAAATTGCTGAAGGAACAAGAGAAGCAGGGGCGTGAAATTCAAGAGATGAAACGCCAAAAGCTCTCCTCTCAAGCTGAGGGAGCATCCACTTCTCAAAACCAAGGTTGTTGAGTCCTAACTCTGTGAAAACCTCTATCATTAGGAGCCTATTATTTTTCGTTTTTTTTTTTATTTTTTTTAGTCTCATCTTATATCTATATTTGAGTCTTGTTCTTAATTAATAAAATTAATAAAGTTTATGCCTTAAAGCTATGAATGTCCTATGAATCCATCACCTCTCTTAAAAGAAAAATGCTTTAATCACAAAAGAACAAGAAGTACAGGGTTTCGAAATTTATCTCTGAAACTAGTTGAATTAGCTTGATGTGGTGACAATACTTTTTGTTTTCTGAATGAATGCTTGAACAGTGCATATGTCTTTTGAATTTGTTGTTTTAAGAATGTTAAAATTGTTGGCTCTTGAAAGAATGAGGAGAAAGAGAACTGTTATTGAGGATCTGAAAAATCACCAAATTGATTCTTGAAGCAAGAAAAAGCAGTGAAAAAAAAATTTTCGAAGAAAAAGAAAAAGAAAGAAAAGAAAGAAAAAGAAAAGAGAAGGAAATAAAGTTGTGATCCAAAGCAATAAGAGTGTGCTTAAGAACCCTGGACACCTCTAATTGGGGACTTTAGCAAAGCTGAGTCACAATCTAAAAAGGTTCACCCAATTATGTGTCTGTGGCATGTATGTATCCGGTGGTAATACTGGAAGACAGAGTGCTTTGGGCCACAGCCAAGACTCATACACTGGCCATGTTCAAGAATCAATATACTTAACTAGGAGAATCAATAACACTATCTGAGTTCTGAGTTCTTATAGATGCTAATCATTCTGAACTTCAAAGGATAGAGTGAGATGCCAAAACTGTTCGGAGGCAAAAAGCTACTAGTCCCGCTCATCTAATTGGAGCTATGTTTCTTTGATATTTTGGAGTCTATAGTATATTCTCTTCTTTTTATCCTATTTTGATTTTCAGTTGCTTGGGGACAAGCAACAATTTAAGTTTGGTGTTGTGATGAGCGGATAATTTGTATGCTTTTTGGCATTGTTTTTAGTATGTTTTTAGTATCTTTTAGTTAGTTTTTAGTATATTTTTATTAGTTTTTAATTAAAATTCACTTTTCTGGACTTTACTATGAGTTTGTGTGTTTTTCTGTGATTTCAGGTATTTTCTGACTGAAATTGAGGGTCCTGAGCAAAAATCTGATCCAGAGACTGAAAAGGACTGCAGATGCTGTTGGATTCTGACCTCCTTGCACTCAAAGTGGATTTTCTGGAGCTACAGAAGCCCAATTGGCGCGCTCTCAACGGCATTGGAAAGTAGACATCCTGGGCTTTCCAGCAATATATAATAGTCCATACTTTGCCCAAGATTTGATGGCCCAAACCGGCACTCAAAGTCACCTACAGAAATTCCAGCGTTAAACGCCGGAACTGGCATAAAATTTGGAGTTAAACGCCCAAACTGGCATGAAAGCTGGCGTTTAACTCCAGAAAAGGTCTCTACACGAAATTCCTTCATTGCTCAGCCCAAGCACACACCAAGTGGGCCCGGAAGTGGATTTTTCTGTCATTTACTCAATTCTGTAAACCTTAGGACACTAGTTTACTACTTATAGGATCTTTTGACATTGTATCCGTACCTTATGACCGCATAACATTTTGTACACGTTTCTTTCCACAGTATGAGCCTCTAAACCCCATGGTTGGGGGTGAGGAGCTCTGCTGTGTCTTGATGGATTAATGCAATTACTACTGTTTCTTATTCAATCATGCTTGCTTCGATTCTAAGATAACACTTGTTCTTAATCCGGATGAATGTGATGATCCGTGACAATCATCATCATTCTCAACTATGAAACACGTGCCTGACAACCACCTCTGTTCTATCTTAGATTGAGTAGTTATCTCTTGGGTTCTTTAATCGGAATCTTCGTGGTATAGGCAGGACCTGATGGCAGCATTCAAGAGAATCCGGAAGGTCTAAACCTTGTCTGTGGTATTCTGAGTAGGATTCAATGATTGAATGACTGTGACGTGCTTCAAACCTGTAACCTACTGGGCGTTAGTGACAGACGCAAAAGAGGGATTCTATTCCGGTAGGGGAGGGAACCAAACCGGTGATTGGCAGTACTGTGACAGAGTGCGTGCATTAGCTTTCACTGCGAGGATGGGAGGTAGCCATTGACAACGGTGAAACCCTACACGAGCTTGCCATGGAAGGAGACTTGCGTGTTTGATGAAGAAGACAGTGGGAAAGCAGAGATTCAGAAGATGGAGCATCTCCAAACCTCAACCTATTCTCCATCACTGCAATACAAGTAACCATTTCATGTTCTTTTGCTTTTCACAATCAATCCTGATAATTTCTGATATCCTGACTAAGATTTACAAGATAACCATAGCTTGCTTCAAGCCGACAATCTCCGTGGGATCGACCCTTGCTCACGCAAGGTATTACTTGGACGACCCAGTGCACTTGCTGGTTAGTTGTGCGGAGTTGCAAAAGTGTTATTGCAATTTCGTGCACCAAGTTTTTGGCGCCGTTGCCGGGGATTGTTCGAGTTTGGACAACTGACGGCTTATCTGTTGCTTAGATTAGGACTGTTTTCTTTTTGTTGGTTTAGAGTCTTTTATTTGAGTCTAGTTTTATATTCTAAGTTTGGTGTCAATTGCATGCTTTTATTTTTCTTTTAAAATTTTCGTTTTTGCATAGTCTTAGTCCCTTTTTGATTCATAAAAATTCTAAGTTTGGTGTCCTCTTTGTGTTTTTCCCTTAAAATTTTCGAAAAAATTAGTGTTTGATTTCTAAAAATTTTAAGTTTGGTGTCTTTTTGCTGTTTTTCTCTTTCCTCTTTTTAAAAATCAAATCTTTTTCATAAAAATTTTTCAATCATATCTTCTTAATTGCTGTTTTCAAAATCTTTTTTTTCACTAATTGATTCAGTTCTCAATTTGCTTTGATTTTATTTTCTTTCTGATTTTCGAATTTTTTGTTTTATTTTCCTTTTGTTTTATTTTATTTTTATTTTTTTCGGTTAAATAAAAAATTTAAAAATAAACAAAATTTATCTCTTTGTAATCATTCTCATTTCCCTTTTGTCCATTATGGACTTAAGTGGAATTAATCAGTCCAAGAGGACTCTGGGGTCTTATGCTAACCCCATTACAACTGCATATGGGAGTAGCATTAGTATACCTCCCATCAAAGCAAGCAGCTTTGAGCTAAATCCTCAACTCATTATCATAGTGCAGCAAAATTGCCAGTATTCTGGTCTTCCACAGGAAGAACCTACTGAGTTTCTGGCACAGTTTTTACAAATTGCTGACACAGTGCATGATAAAGAGGTAGATCATGATGTCTACAGACTATTACTGTTTCCATTTGCTGTAAAAGATCAAGCTAAAAGGTGGTTAAATAACCAACCTACAGCAAGCATAAAGACATGGAAACAGTTATCAGACAAATTCCTGAATCATTTTTACCCTCCAAAGAGGATGACACAGCTAAGGCTGGACATCCAAGGCTTTAAACAAGAGGATCATGAATCCCTTTATAATGCCTGGGAGAGGTATAGAGGTATGCTAAGAAAATGTCCCTCTGAAATGTTTTCAGAGTGGGTACAGTTAGACATTTTTTACTATGGGCTTACAGAAAAAGCTCAGATGTCTTTAGACCACTCAGCTGGTGGTTCTATACACATGAGGAAGACAATTGAAGAAGCTCAAGAGCTTATAGACACTGTTGCTAGAAACCAATATCTGTACTCTAGCAATGAGTTCTCTCCAGAAGAGGAAGTCATGACTGTAGTCACTGACTCTAATCCTCAAGAACAGGTAATGGAGCTTAATCAACAACTACTCCTGATGACAGAACAGTTAGCAGAGTTTAAAGAGATGCTCAATGAAACTAAAGTTGCTAATAAGAGCATAGAACTACAGTTGAATCAAGCAAAACAGCAAATATCTAAACAGATAACAGAGGAGTGTCAAGCAGTTCAATTGAGGAGTGGGAAGACCTTGAATAACACTGCTCAAAAGAGCAAAAAGCCAAACAAGGAACAATTGACAGAGGATAACCAAACCACTGTTCAAAATCCCTCTGAGGACAGTAAGAGCCCAGAGAGGAATGTTATTGGCGTTCAAACGCCAGAAAGGGAAGGAAAGCTGGCGTTAAACGCCCATTCCTTGCCCAATTCTGGCGTTCAAACGCCAGAAAAGGGGGAAAAGCTGGCGTTTAACGCCCACTCCCTGCCCAGTTCTGGCGTTCAAACGCCAGAAAAGGGGGAAAAGTTGGCGTTAAACGCCCATTTTCCTCCCAATCCTGGCGTCCAAACGCCAAGGGAGAATCAGACACCTGAGAGTGCTGATAATAATCCTTCTAACAAGGCTTCTTCAACCACTTCTGTAAGGAATAAACCTGCAGCATCTAAGGTTGAAGAATATCAAGCCAAGATGCCTTATCCTCAGAAACTCCGCAAAGCGGAACAGGATAAGCAATTTGCCCGCTTTGCAGATTATCTAAGGACTCTTGAAATAAAGATTCCGTTTGCAGAGGCACTTGAGCAAATACCTTCTTATGCTAAGTTCATGAAGGAAATCTTAAGTCATAAGAAGGATTGGAGAGAAACTGAAAAGGTGTTTCTCACTGAAGAATGCAGTGCAGTCATTCTAAAAAGCTTACCAGAAAAGCTTCAAGATCCTGGAAGCTTTCTGATACCATGCACATTAGAAGGCACTTGCACCAAGATAGCTTTGTGTGATCTTGGAGCAAGCATCAATCTAATACCTGCATCCACTATCAGAAAGCTTGGGTTGATTGGAGAAGTCAAACCAACCAGGATATGCCTCCAACTTGCTGATGGCTCTATTAAACACCCATCAGGCATAATAGAGGACATGATTGTAAAGGTTGGGCCATTTGCCTTTTCAACTGACTTTGTGGTGCTGGAAATGGAGGAGCACAAGAGTGCAACTCTCATTCTAGGAAGACCTTTCCTAGCAACTGGACGAACTCTCATTGATGTACAAAAAGGGGAAGTAACCCTGAGAGTCAATGAGGATGAGTTCAAGTTGAATGCTGTAAAAGCTATGCAGCATCCAGACACACCAGAGGACTGCATGGACGCTGACATTATTGACTCTCTGGTAGAAGAGATCAATATGGCTGAAAGCCTAGAATCAGAGCTTGAGGACATCTTCAAAGATGCTCAAACTGATCAGGAAGAGCCAGAGGAGGCAAAGGAATTTTCGAAAATTCCTCAGGAGGAGGATAAGCCTCCTAAGCCTGAACTCAAACCACTACCATCATCCCTGAAATATGCATTTCTGGGAGAGGGTGACACTTTCCCAGTGATTATAAGCTCTGCTTTAAATCCACAGGAAGAGGAAGCACTGATTAAAGTGCTGAGGACACACAAGACAGCTCTTGGGTGGTCCATAAGTGATCTCAAGGGCATTAGCCCAGCTAGATGCATGCACAAGATCCTGTTGGAGGATAATGCCAAACCAGTGGTCCAACCACAGAGAAGGCTAAATCCAGCCATGAAGGAGGTGGTGCAGAAAGAGGTCACTAAATTACTAGAGGCTGGGATTATTTATCCTATTTCTGATAGCCCCTGGGTGAGCCCTGTCCAAGTTGTTCCCAAAAAGGGAGGCATGACAGTGGTTCATAATGAAAAAAATGAACTGGTCCCTACAAGGACAGTCACAGGGTGGCGCATGTGTATTGACTACAGAAGGCTCAATACAGCCACCAGAAAGGATCATTTTCCTTTGCCATTCATAGACCAAATGCTAGAAAGATTAGCTGGTCATGATTACTACTGCTTTTTGGATGGCTATTCAGGCTATAACCAAATTGCAGTAGATCCCCAGGACCAAGAGAAAACAGCATTCACCTGCCCTTCAGGCGTGTTTGCCTATAGGAGGATGCCTTTTGGTCTGTGCAATGCACCTGCAACCTTTCAGAGGTGCATGCTCTCTATCTTCTCAGATATGGTAGAGAAATTTTTGGAAGTCTTCATGGATGACTTCTCAGTGTATGGAGACTCATTCAGCTCCTGTCTTAACCACCTATCACTTGTCCTGAAAAGATGCCAAGAGACTAACCTGGTTTTAAACTGGGAGAAATGTCATTTTATGGTGACTGAAGGAATTGTCCTTGGGCACAAAATTTCAAGCAGGGGAATAGAGGTGGATAAGGCAAAGGTAGAGGTAATTGAAAAATTACCACCACCTGCCAATGTTAAGGCAATCAGAAGCTTTCTAGGACATGCAGGATTCTATAGAAGGTTTATTAAGGATTTTTCAAAAATTGCAAAACCTTTAAGTAACCTGCTAGCTGCTGACACGCCATTTGTGTTTGACACACAGTGTTTGCAGGCATTTGAGACCCTGAAAGCTAAGCTGGTCACAGCACCAGTCATCTCTGCACCAGATTGGGCATTACCATTTGAATTAATGTGTGATGCCAGTGATCATGCCATTGGTGCAGTGTTGGGACAGAGGCATAACAAACTTCTGCATGTCATTTATTATGCTAGCCGTGTTCTAAATGATGCACAGAAGAATTACACAACCACAGAAAAAGAATTACTTGCAGTGGTCTATGCCATTGACAAGTTTAGATCCTACCTAGTGGGATCAAAGGTGATTGTGTACACTGACCATGCTGCTCTTAAATACTTACTCACAAAGCAGGATTCAAAACCCAGGCTTATCAGATGGGTGTTGCTTCTGCAAGAGTTTGATATAGAAATAAGAGACAGAAAAGGGACAGAGAATCAAGTAGCTGATCATCTGTCCAGAATAGAACCAGTAGCTGGGGCGTCCCTCCCTTCTACTGAGATCTCTGAGACTTTCCCAGATGAGCAACTCTTTGCCATCCAGGAAGCTCCATGGTTTGCAGACATTGCAAATTATAAAGCTGTAAGGTTCATACCCAAGGAGTACAGCAGTGTGCAAAGAAAGAAATTAATTTCAGATGCCAAATACTACCTTTGGGATGAACCATATCTCTTTAAGAGATGTGCTGACGGAGTGATCCGCAGGTGTGTACCCAGAGAAGAAGCACGAAGGATCCTATGGCACTGCCATGGATCACAGTATGGAGGACATTTTGGAAGTGAGCGAACAGCCACTAAAGTTCTCCAGTGTGGATTCTACTGGCCTACTCTCTATAAAGACTCCCGAGAGTTTGTGCGTAACTGTGACAGTTGCCAAAGAGCTGGTAACCTGCCTCACGGATATGCCATGCCTCAACAAGGGATATTAGAGATAGAATTGTTTGATGTATGGGGAATTGATTTCATGGGACCATTCCCACCATCATACTCAAACACTTACATTCTGGTGGCAGTGGACTATGTATCTAAGTGGGTAGAAGCAATTGCTACACCCACTAATGATACCAAAACCGTGCTGAAATTCCTCCAGAAAAACATTTTCAGCAGGTTTGGCGTCCCCAGAGTGCTAATCAGTGATGGGGGCACTCATTTCTGCAATAAACAGCTATACTCTGCTATGGTTAGATATGGAATCAGTCATAAAGTGGCAACTCCGTATCATCCACAGACAAATGGGCAAGCTGAAGTCTCTAACAGAGAGCTAAAAAGAATCCTGGAACGGACTGTGATGGCCCGAAGAAAGGATTGGGCAAAGAGCTTGGATGATGCTCTGTGGGCATACAGAACAGCATTCAAGACTCCTATAGGCACCTCTCCATACCAACTGGTGTATGGGAAGGCCTGTCATTTGCCTGTGGAACTGGAACATAAAGCCTACTGGGCAACCAGATTCCTAAACATGGATGCACAGTTAGCTGGTGAGAAAAGACTGCTCCAGCTAAATGAGCTAGAGGAGTTCAGACTCAATGCCTTTGAAAATGCAAAAATTTATAAGGAAAAGGCAAGAAGTGGCATGACAAGAGATTGTCAACCAGAGTCTTTGAGCCAGGACAAAAAGTTCTGCTCTTCAACTCCAGGCTCAAATTGTTTCCAGGAAAACTCAAATCCCGGTGGAGGGGTCCGTATGTGATTACAGGAGTATCACCATATGGATATGTTGAGCTTCAGGATATTGATTCTGACAAGAAGTTCATTGTTAATGGACAGAGGATCAAGCACTATCTTGAAGGAAATTTTGAGCAGGAATGCTCAAAACTGAGACTTGAGTGATTCTCAGTGAAAGTCCAGCTAAGGACAGTAAAGAAGCGCTTGCTGGGAGGCAACCCAGTCATTAGGAAGGTGTATGATTAGTTCTTACAGAGGCAAGTATCAAAAATGAAGGAATTCACAGAGTTACAGAAGGATTCAGCTCAAAAAGCAGAGGAAATGAGCTTACTGGCGAAAAAACGCCAGTAAGGGGCATTTTGCGCATTAAACGCCAGAATGGGCACCATTCTGGGCGTTTAACGCCAGTAATGGTACCATTTTGGGCGTTAAACGCCAGAATGGGCACCATTCTGGGCGTTTAACGCCAGGTGTGCAGCATCCTGGGCGTTTTGAAAAAACGCCCAGTGAGGAAGAATTTCTGGCGTTTAACGCCAGCCAGGGTACCTGGCTGGGCGTTAAACGCCCAAGTGGGGCAACAGATGGGCGTTAAACGCCAGAATGAGTGCCATTCTGGGCGTTTAACGCCAGCTTGGTGGGGGGACCACAATTTTGTTTTCAAATCAGATTTTTTCAAACTTTCCTTTTCTCACCCATACTTTTCTACAAAATCACACTTCAATCATTCATCATTCACTTTCAAATCTTCAAAAATCAAAACTCTTTTTCAAATTTATTTCAAATCAATTACAAACATTGTTCAAAAATTTCACCCTTTTCTCAATTTCTTTTCATATCTTCTCAAATCTCCTTTCAAATTCCTCTTTTTTTTTCGAAAACTCCCCTCCCCACCTTATAAATACACGTTTGTTCCCCTCTTCCAACCACACCATTCGAATTTTCTCTTCCTCCCCCTCTCTTCTCTCTTCTCTTTTGCTTGAGGACAAGCAAACCTCTAAGTTTGGTGTGCTTTTCCGTGATCACTAAGCCAAAGTTCATCAATATCATGGCTCCTAAGGGAAAACAAACCAATTTAAGAGGCAAGAAAGAGAATAATTGATGACTACGCATCATGTTATGTTTTTCTATGCTTTTTCATATAAAAATCAATTCATAATGCTTAATTATGGGAGTGTTTTGGTGATTAAATTGAATATTGCTTTGATTGCTTGAGTTAATAAATTTTGTAGGAAATTATGGAAAATGAAGCAATAAAAGCACTAATAGAGGAAGCACACTCTCAAGGTGGCAAAAAGTTGGAAACAAACTCAAAGAGAAGCAAAGAGGATTTGCAACCCTGACCTCTTCACACTCCAACAAGAATAACTCGAGCTACAAAGCTCCAAATGAAGTGATCTCAGTGTCATTAGAAAGTAGACTTCTAGAGCTTTCCAACCATATATAACACTTTATAGTTGACACTGATTTGAGGGGACAAATTGCTATTCGTTTAGCTTCACAATTTCAGCGTAAAACAAGTCCCTGCAGTTCGCCAGACTGACCTCTTCACCTTCAAAAGATCATAACTTGGGCTAGAGAGGTCCAATTGACATGCTTCCAGCGGCGTTGGAAAGCTGAGATCTAGGGCTTTCCAAAGATATATAATAGTCTATAGTGGACATTCAATTTGGAGACCCAAACAGACCAATACTTCAGCGTGTAAGGTTTTTCCAAACCTTCAAAAGCCCAAAATGCCACTTCAATGACACTCCACATTGGGCCACTTCCAAATACTCCAATCCCTTCATTTATTCTTCAATGTTTCAAGCTTCTATGAAGGGAGTTAAAAGTTCACAAGCCCAAGTCAAGCCACAAGTAACAATCAATCAAGGCCACAAGAATCATCTAGAAGTAATTAGGAAATTTGCATTTGATTGTAATTTCATTTGAATTTGTAATTTAGGTAGCTTATAAATAGGGCCTTAGATTCATCATTTGGGAGACACCATGGAGGGGTGGAGGTGACTCCACTCCCCTTTCACTCTCATTCTCTTCTCTTCTTCTATTTTCTTTCATTCACACTTTTGTAAATATTTTTGTTATGATGAGTTTCTAATTTCCAACATTTGGGAGAGAGAGCTCTATTGCAATTTAATGGGTTGATTTATTTTCATTCTTCATCTTCAATTCTTCTTTCATTGTTTCTTTAGAGAGAGTCTTTGTGCTTCAAAGATCTAATTACTATCGAGAGAGGGATTAGATCTATTTAAATTCTATGATGAACTTGAGAAAGGAGTCATAGAATTTAGTTTGAGGCTCTTCTCTCACAACTCTCTTGATTGATAATTCTTAGCTTGATATGTGAGATGTAATCACTTTGAATTGAAATCTTGAGGGTTGTGTGGCTCTAAATTAGAGACCATTCTTCATCTCTTCTCATGAGCAATTAGATCAAGAGATTGGCAATTGATCAAGTTAAGAGAAATCAAATCACCAAGAGATTGGGGTTTGATTACTTATGATTTGCCAAGAGATCAATGATTGCATGATTGAAGTGGAGATGAGAATTGTTGATCTTGAGAATGCAATATCTCTTGATCCCAATGTTAATTTCATTCTTAATTCTTGTTATTTACTTCTTGTCTTTAATTCTTGTCATTTAATTGTTCTCTTTAAATTCTTGTCATTTACTTATGCACATTTATGGCTTTCTTTACTTTGGCACCTTTATGCCTTCCAAGTGTTTGTAGAAATACTTCACTTGGTTTTACTTTCTAGTCATTTACTTTCTTGCACTTTACTTTCTTGTACTTTCTATTCCTTGCAATTTACATTCTTGCACTTTAATTTTTAGCACTTTAATTTCTTGTCATTTACTTTTCTTGCACTTTATTGCTTTTCTTTAATTTCAAGTCATTTACATTTCTTGTTGCTTATCACTCAAACATGAATCGTCTAACTAGAGCAATTAATTAACTATTGCTTGCTTAATCCATTAATCCTCGTGGGATCGACCTCACTCTAAGTGAGTTTTACTACTTGATACGACCCGGTATACTTGCCGGTAAATACGTGAACTCAATTTTTACGTATCAATAATCCAAAGAATCTTTGGAATGAAGAGAAGTTCTTAACCAAAGAACATGAAGACCATTATCATAAAATAATGGGTCTGAGGTCAGTGATCCCGGAAGTTAAATTTGATCTGAAAGAAGATGAATATCCGGGGATCCAAGAGCAAATTCGAAACAGAGGATGGGAAGTTCTAACCAATCCTGAAACAAAGGTTGGAAGGAACATGGTTCAGGAATTCTACTCAAATCTGTGGCTAACAGATAAGCAGAGGATGACTGGAACTGCTTACCATACCTATAGAACCATGGTCAGAGGGAAAGTTATATACTTCCATCTGGACAAAATAAGAGAAATCTTCAAGTTGCCTCAACTGCAAGATGATCCTGATTCCTTTAATAGGAGGATGGTGAGAGTAGATAAGGGGTTGGATCAGGTTCTAGAGGACATATGCCTCCTTGGAACTAAGTGGATAACCAATTCTAAGGGTGTCCCAAACCAACTCAAGAGGGGAGACCTCAAACCAATTGCAAGAGGTTGGCTAGACTTTATTGGGCGTTCCATATAGCCCACTAGCAACCGTTCTGAGGTCACCATCAAGAGAGCAGTGATGATTCATTGCATCATGCTTGGAAAAGAAGTGGAGGTGCATCATGTGATTGCTTGTGAGATCTACACAATTGCAAATAGGAATTCCACTGTAACCAAATTGGCTTACCCAAGCTTGATCTCCTTGCTCTGTAAAGAGGCTGGGGTGAAGATAGAAGAAGATGAACTCATACCCATTGAACATCCAATCACCAAGAAGACAATGGAAAGAACAAGAGAAGCAGGGGCGTGAAATTCAAGAGATGAAACGCCAAAAGCTCTCCTCTCAAGCTGAGGGAGCATCCACTTCTCAAAACCAAGGTTGTTGAGTCCTAACTCTGTGAAAACCTCTATCATTTAGGAACCTATTATTTTTCGTTTTTTTTTTATTTTTTAAGTCTCATCTTATATCTATATTTGAGTCTTGTTCTTAATTAATAAAATTAATAAAGTTTATGCCTTAAAGCTATGAATGTCCTATGAATCCACCACCTCTCTTAAAAGAAAAATGCTTTAATCACAAAAGAACAAGAAGTACAGGGTTTCAAAATTTATCTCTGAAACTAGTTGAATTAGTTTGATGTGGTGACAATACTTTTTGTTTTCTGAATGAATGCTTGAACAGTGCATATGTCTTTTGAATTTGTTGTTTTAAGAATGTTAAAATTGTTGGCTCTTGAAAGAATGAGGAAAAAGAGAACTGTTATTGAGGATCTGAAAAATCATCAAATTGATTCTTGAAGCAAGAAAAAGCAGTGAAAAAAAAAAATTTTCGAAAAAAGAAAAAGAAAGAAAAGAAAGAAAAAAAAAGAGAAGGAAATAAAGTTGTGATCCAAAGCAATAAGAGTGTGCTTAAGAACCCTGGACACCTCTAATTGGGGACTTTAGCAAAGCTGAGTCACAATCTAAAATGGTTCACCCAATTATGTGTCTGTGGCATGTATGTATCCGGTGGTAATACTGGAAGACAGAGTGCTTTGGGCCACAGCCAAGACTCATACACTGGCCATGTTCAAGAATCAATATACTTAACTAGGAGAATCAATAACACTATCTGAGTTCTGAGTTCTTATAGATGCTAATCATTCTGAACTTCAAAGGATAGAGTGAGATGCCAAAACTGTTCGGAGGCAAAAAGCTACTAGTCCCGCTCATCTAATTGGAGCTATGTTTCTTTGATATTTTGGAGTCTATAGTATATTCTCTTCTTTTTATCCTATTTTGATTTTCAGTTGCTTGGGGACAAGCAACAATTTAAGTTTGGTGTTGTGATGAGCGGATAATTTGTATGCTTTTTGGCATTGTTTTTAGTATGTTTTTAGTATCTTTTAGTTAGTTTTTAGTATATTTTTATTAGTTTTTAATTAAAATTTACTTTTCTGGACTTTACTATGAGTTTGTGTGTTTTTCTGTGATTTCAGGTATTTTCTAACTGAAATTGAGGGTCCTGAGCAAAAATCTGATCCAGAGACTGAAAAGGACTGCAGATGCTGTTGGATTCTGACCTCCTTGCACTCAAAGTGGATTTTCTGGAGCTACAGAAGCCCAATTGGCGCGCTCTCAACGGCATTGGAAAGTAGACATCCTGGGCTTTCCAGAAATATATAATAGTCCATACTTTGCCCAAGATTTGATGGCCCAAACCGGCGCTCAAAGTCACCTACAGAAATTCCAGCGTTAAACGCCGGAACTGGCATAAAATTTGGAGTTAAACGCCCAAACTGGCATGAAAGCTGGCGTTTAACTCCAGAAAAGGTCTCTACACGAAATTCCTTCATTGCTCAGCCCAAGCACACACCAAGTGGGCCCGGAAGTGGATTTTTCTGTCATTTACTCAATTCTGTAAACCTTAGGACACTAGTTTACTACTTATAGGATCTTTTGACATTGTATCCGTACCTTATGACCGCATAACATTTTGTACACGTTTCTTTCCACAGTATGAGCCTCTAAACCCCATGGTTGGGGGTGAGGAGCTCTGCTGTGTCTTGATGGATTAATGCAATTACTACTGTTTCTTATTCAATCATGCTTGCTTCGATTCTAAGATAACACTTGTTCTTAATCCGGATGAATGTGATGATCCGTGACAATCATCATCATTCTCAACTATGAAACACGTGCCTGACAACCACCTCTGTTCTATCTTAGATTGAGTAGTTATCTCTTGGGTTCTTTAATCGGAATCTTCGTGGTATAGGCAGGACCTGATGGCAGCATTCAAGAGAATCCGGAAGGTCTAAACCTTGTCTGTGGTATTCTGAGTAGGATTCAATGATTGAATGACTGTGACGTGCTTCAAACCTGTAACCTACTGGGCGTTAGTGACAGACGCAAAAGAGGGATTCTATTCCGGTAGGGGAGGGAACCAAACCGGTGATTGGCAGTACTGTGACAGAGTGCGTGCATTAGCTTTCACTGCGAGGATGGGAGGTAGCCATTGACAACGGTGAAACCCTACACGAGCTTGCCATGGAAGGAGACTTGCGTGTTTGATGAAGAAGACAGTAGGAAAGCAGAGATTCAGAAGATGGAGCATCTCCAAACCTCAACCTATTCTCCATCACTGCAATACAAGTAACCATTTCATGTTCTTTTGCTTTTCACAATCAATCCTGATAATTTCTGATATCCTGACTAAGATTTACAAGATAACCATAGCTTGCTTCAAGCCGACAATCTCCGTGGGATCGACCCTTGCTCACGCAAGGTATTACTTGGACGACCCAGTGCACTTGCTGGTTAGTTGTGCGGAGTTGCAAAAGTGTTATTGCAAAAGTTACTTGGTGCACGAAATTGCAATCACACTTTTGCAACTCCGCACAACTAACCAGCAAGTGCACTGGGTCGTCCAAGTAATACCTTGCGTGAGCAAGGGTCGATCCCACGGAGATTGTCGGCTTGAAGCAAGCTATGGTTATCTTGTAAATCTTAGTCAGGATATCAGAAATTATCAGGATTGATTGTGAAAGGCAAAAGAACATGAAATGGTTACTTGTATTGCAGTGATGGAGAATAGGTTGAGGTTTGGAGATGCTCCATCTTCTGAATCTCTGCTTTCCTACTGTCTTCTTCATCAAACACGCAAGTCTCCTTCCATGGCAAGCTCGTGTAGGGTTTCACCGTTGTCAATGGCTACCTCCCATCCTCGCAGTGAAAGCTAATGCACGCACTCTGTCACAGTACTGCCAATCACCGGTTTGGTTCCCTCCCCTACCGGAATAGAATCCCTCTTTTGCGTCTGTCACTAACGCCCAGTAGGTTACAGGTTTGAAGCACGTCACAGTCATTCAATCATTGAATCCTACTCAGAATACCACAGACAAGGTTTAGACCTTCCGGATTCTCTTGAATGCTGCCATCAGGTCCTGCCTATACCACGAAGATTCCGATTAAAGAACCCAAGAGATAACTACTCAATCTAAGATAGAACAGAGGTGGTTGTCAGGCACGTGTTCATAGTTGAGAATGATGATGATTGTCACGGATCATCACATTCATCCGGATTAAGAACAAGTGTTATCTTAGAATCGAAGCAAGCATGATTGAATAAGAAACAGTAGTAATTGCATTAATCCATCAAGACACAGCAGAGCTCCTCACCCCCAACCATGGGGTTTAGAGGCTCATACTGTGGAAAGAAACGTGTACAAAATGTTATGCGGTCATAAGGTACGGATACAATGTCAAAAGATCCTATAAGTAGTAAACTAGTGTCCTAAGGTTTACAGAATTGAGTAAATGACAGAAAAATCCACTTCCGGGCCCACTTGGTGTGTGCTTGGGCTGAGCAATGAAGGAATTTCGTGTAGAGACCTTTTCTGGAGTTAAACGCCAGCTTTCATGCCAGTTTGGGCGTTTAACTCCAAATTTTATGCCAGTTCCGGCGTTTAACGCTGGAATTTCTGTAGGTGACTTTGAGCGCCGGTTTGGGCCATCAAATCTTGGGCAAAGTATGGACTATTATATATTGCTGGAAAGCCCAGGATGTCTACTTTCCAATGCCGTTGAGAGCGCGCCAATTGGGCTTCTGTAGCTCCAGAAAATCCACTTTGAGTGCAAGGAGGTCAGAATCCAACAGCATCTGCAGTCCTTTTCAGTCTCTGGATCAGATTTTTGCTCAGGACCCTCAATTTCAGTTAGAAAATACCTGAAATCACAGAAAAACACACAAACTCATAGTAAAGTCCAGAAAAGTAAATTTTAATTAAAAACTAATAAAAATATACTAAAAACTAACTAAAAGATACTAAAAACATACTAAAAACAATGCCAAAAAGCATACAAATTATCCGCTCATCACAACACCAAACTTAAATTGTTGCTTGTCCCCAAGCAACTGAAAATCAAAATAGGATAAAAAGAGAATATACTATAGACTCCAAAATATCAAAGAAACATAGCTCCAATTAGATGAGCGGGACTAGTAGCTTTTTGCCTCCGAACAGTTTTGGCATCTCACTCTATCCTTTGAAGTTCAGAATGATTAGCATCTATAAGAACTCAGAACTCAGATAGTGTTATTGATTCTCCTAGTTAAGTATATTGATTCTTGAACATGGCCAGTGTATGAGTCTTGGCTGTGGCCCAAAGCACTCTGTCTTCCAGTATTACCACCGGATACATACATGCCACAGACACATAATTGGGTGAACCATTTTAGATTGTGACTCAGCTTTGCTAAAGTCCCCAATTAGAGGTGTCCAGGGTTCTTAAGCACACTCTTATTGCTTTGGATCACAACTTTATTTCCTTCTCTTTTTTTTTCTTTCTTTTCTTTCTTTTTCTTTTTTCGAAATTTTTTTTTTCACTGCTTTTTCTTGCTTCAAGAATCAATTTGATGATTTTTCAGATCCTCAATAACAGTTCTCTTTTTCCTCATTCTTTCAAGAGCCAACAATTTTAACATTCTTAAAACAACAAATTCAAAAGACATATGCACTGTTCAAGCATTCATTCAGAAAACAAAAAGTATTGTCACCACATCAAACTAATTCAACTAGTTTCAGAGATAAATTTCGAAACCCTGTACTTCTTGTTCTTTTGTGATTAAAGCATTTTTCTTTTAAGAGAGGTGGTGGATTCATAGGACATTCATAGCTTTAAGGCATAAACTTTATTAATTTTATTAATTAAGAACAAGACTCAAATATAGATATAAGATGAGACTTAAAAAATAAAAAAAACGAAAAATAATAGGTTCCTAATGATAGAGGTTTTCACAGAGTTAGGACTCAACAACCTTGGTTTTGAGAAGTGGATGCTCCCTCAGCTTGAGAGGAGAGCTTTTGGCGTTTCATCTCTTGAATTTCACGCCCCTGCTTCTCTTGTTCTTTCCATTGTCTTCTTGGTGATTGGATGTTCAATGGGTATGAGTTCATCTTCTTCTATCTTCACCCCAGCCTCTTTACAGAGCAAGGAGATCAAGCTTGGGTAAGCCAATTTGGTTACAGTGGAATTCCTATTTGCAATTGTGTAGATCTCACAAGCAATCACATGATGCACCTCCACTTCTTTTCCAAGCATGATGCAATGAATCATTACTGCTCTCTTGATGGTGACCTCAGAACGGTTGCTAGTGGGCAATATGGAACGCCCAATAAAGTCTAGCCAACCTCTTGCAATTGGTTTGAGGTCTCCCCTCTTGAGTTGGTTTGGGACACCCTTAGAATTGGTTATCCACTTAGTTCCAGGGAGGCATATGTCCTCTAGAACCTGATCCAACCCCTTATCTACTCTCACCATCCTCCTATTAAAGGAATCAGGATCATCTTGCAGTTGAGGCAACTTGAAGATTTCTCTTATTTTGTCCAGATGGAAGTATATAACTTTCCCTCTGACCATGGTTCTATAGGTATGGTAAGCAGTTCCAGTCATCCTCTGCTTATCTGTTAGCCACAGATTTGAGTAGAATTCCTGAACCATGTTCCTTCCAACCTTTGTTTCAGGATTGGTTAGAACTTCCCATCCTCTGTTTCGAATTTGCTCTTGGATCCCCGGATATTCATCTTCTTTCAGATCAAATTTAACTTCCGGGATCACTGACCTCAGACCCATTATTTTATGATAATGGTCTTCATGTTCTTTGGTTAAGAACTTCTCTTCATTCCAAAGATTCTTTGGATTATTCTCTTTCTTGCCTCTTAAATTGGTTTGTTTTCCCTTAGGAGCCATGATATTGATGAACTTTGGCTTAGTGATCACGGAAAAGCACACCAAACTTAGAGGTTTCCTTGTCCTCAAGCAAAAGAGAAGAGAGAAGAGAGGGGGAGGAAGAGAAAATTCGAATGGTGTAGTTGGAAGAGGGGAACAAACGTGTATTTATAAGGTGGGGAGGGGAGTTTTCGAAAAAAAGAGGAATTTGAAAGGAGATTTGAGAAGATATGAAAAGAAATTGAGAAAAGGGTGAAATTTTTGAACAATGTTTGTAATTGATTTGAAATAAATTTGAAAAAGAGTTTTGATTTTTGAAGATTTGAAAGTGAATGATGAATGATTGAAGTGTGATTTTGTAGAAAAGTATGGGTGAGAAAAGGAAAGTTTGAAAAAATCTGATTTGAAAACAAAATTGTGGTCCCCCCACCAAGCTGGCGTTAAACGCCCAGAATGGCACTCATTCTGGCGTTTAACGCCCATCTGTTGCCCCACTTGGGCGTTTAACGCCCAGCCAGGTACCCTGGCTGGCGTTAAACGCCAGAAATTTTTCCTCACTGGGCGTTTTTTCAAAACGCCCAGGATGCTGCACACCTGGCGTTAAACGCCCAGAATGGTGCCCATTCTGGCGTTTAACGCCCAAAATGGTACCATTACTGGCGTTAAACGCCCAGAATGGTGCCCATTCTGGCGTTTAACGCCCAAAATGCCCCTTACTGGCGTTTTTTCGCCAGTAAGCTCATTTCCTCTGCTTTTTGAGCTGAATCCTTCTGTAACTCTGTGAATTCCTTCATTTTTGATACTTGCCTCTGTAAGAACTAATCATACACCTTCCTAATGACTGGGTTGCCTCCCAGCAAGCGCTTCTTTACTGTCCTTAGCTGGACTTTCACTGAGAATCACTCAAGTCTCAGTTTTGAGCATTCCTGCTCAAAATTTCCTTCAAGATAGTGCTTGATCCTCTGTCCATTAACAATGAACTTCTTGTCAGAATCAATATCCTGAAGCTCAACATATCCATATGGTGATACTCCTGTAATCACATACGGACCCCTCCACCGGGATTTGAGTTTTCCTGGAAACAATTTGAGCCTGGAGTTGAAGAGCAGAACTTTTTGTCCTGGCTCAAAGACTCTGGTTGACAATCTCTTGTCATGCTACTTCTTTGCCTTTTCCTTATAAATTTTTGCATTTTCAAAGGCATTGAGTCTGAACTCCTCTAGCTCATTTAGCTGGAGCAGTCTTTTCTCACCAGCTAACTGTGCATCCATGTTTAGGAATCTGGTTGCCCAGTAGGCTTTATGTTCCAGTTCCACAGGCAAATGACAGGCCTTCCCATACACCAGTTGGTATGGAGAGGTGCCTATAGGAGTCTTGAATGCTGTTCTGTATGCCCACAGAGCATCATCCAAGCTCTTTGCCCAATCCTTTCTTCGGGCCATCACAGTCCGTTCCAGGATTCTTTTTAGCTCTCTGTTAGAGACTTCAGCTTGCCCTGTGATGCAAATGCATATTTGCATTATTAGTTAGTTAGTTTAGTTAGTTTTAGCTTAATTTCACTCATTTTCTCTAAATAAACAAGTCCTTTTATGAGTTTTGTTTCCATGCATGATGATATCAAGGAACATGTTAATTCTAGCCAAATTCATGCAAATGTTTTAAGGAATGCATATTTGAATGAATATGAATGAATCTCATGGAATTAGTGCATGAATTGGTAAGACTTTGAAGCTATTTCCTTTGTTGATGATAGGTGAGGAAACAAGGAAGCATGGAAGCAAGAAGGATGCAAGCTGGGCAAGAAGTTGGCGTTGCCAACTTGGAATCCACGTTGCCAACTTGGGATTAGAGTTGCCAACTCCACAACACAAGGCAAGCTTGGCCCTGGAGGCAACCAAGGCAAGAAGTTGGCGTTGCCAACTTAGGATTGGCGTTGCCAACGCCACACACACTCACACCAAGCAAGCTTGGCAACCCTGGAGGCAACCAAGGCAAGAAGTTGGCGTTGCCAACTTGGGATTGGCGTTGCCAACGCCACACACAAGCCATGAGCAAGCAAGCTTGGCCCTGGGAGCAAAGTTGGCGTTGCCAACTTGAAAGTGAAGTTGCCAACGCCACACACAACCACACCAAGAATGCTTGGCAGCCCTGGAAGCAAAGTTGGCGTTGCCAACTTGAGACCCACGTTACCAACGCCATACACAAGCCACAAGCAAGCAAGCTTGGCCCTGGAGGCAACCAAGGAGCAAAGTTGACGTTGCCAACTTGAAGTTGGAGTTGCCAACGCCCACACAAGAAAATTGGGGAGCTAATTTGGAGCCTCGAGCACGTTGTTGAAGCTAGGAAGCATTGGCGTGTTTGGCAACAACGCCAGGAAAAGGAGCTGGCGTTGCCAACTTAAAAACCACGTTGCCAACGCCACACAACCAAGCAACAAATGAAGCCATGGAACAAAAGAAGTTGGCGTTGCCAACTTGAAACTGGCGTTGCCAACGCCACAACCAAGCAAGGCAAGCTTGGTCCTGGAAGAAACAAAGTTGGCGTTGCCAACTTGAAGCTGGCGTTGCCAACGCCCAAATGCCGTGCCAGCCAAGTTCCAAACGCCCAAATGCCGTGCCAGCCAAGTTCCAAACGCCCATTGGCGCACCACTCACGTTGCCAACGCTGGATGGGCGTTGCCAACGCCAAAACAAGGCAGCCTGAACATGTCCACTTCAATGGAAGATATCTTGAGCTACAGAGATCCAAATTGAGTGCTTCCAGTTGCGTTGGAAAGATAACATTCAGAGCTTTCCAACCATGTATAATAGTCCATAGTGGAGCACAAGATTGGAGCCAAACCAGAGTCATCTTTAGGCCCTAAAAATAAGAACATGAAGTGAAATTCAAGAAAGCTAGAGATTGGCCTTGGGGGTGTGGTCGAGCACGTTGCCAACGTGCCACAAGGGAGGCGTGTTTTGCAACAACGCCAGCCTCAAATCCTTGCCTAGGGAGAGTGATGCTCGAGCACGTTGCTAACTTGGGGATGAATGGGCGTTATTCACAACAACTTGGCAACAACTTGGCAGCTTAACCTTACCTTCTTTGAGGAACCATAACTTGAGCTAGGAAAGTCCAATTGAGGTGATTCCAATGGCATTAGAAAATAGACATCAAGAGCTTTCCAATGATGTATAATAGTCCATATTGAAGCTGAAGGTTGACACTCAAATTCTGGGCTACATTTAGCATGAAAGTAAGGCCAAGAAGAGAAAGAGCAAGTTGTTTGCAACAACTTGGGCTAGCAACGCCCAAGTCTCATACTTCACTCCCAGGAAAATGCCATGCACGTTGCCAACTTGCATTAAGGCCACGTTATTGACAACAACGCCAAGGTCAATGGGCCAGAATTGGTGCCAAATTGCTCTACTTCTCCCATTCATCACAAAGGCCAAAGCTTCTCCAATTGAACCAAGAATTCAACAAAGAGGAAGCCCATCTTGCTAACCCACTTGAAGATCTTTAGGACTAGTATAAATAGAGATTGAGTTTGTACTTTGAGAGGACTTTTGACACTTTTACTCTACTTTTCACACTTAGTCATTTTTTTACACTTTTAGCACTTGTATTTTGAAAACTCTTTTGGTACTTCCGAGAGAAGACCCAGAGAGCTACTCTTGGTTCATCTTGGAACTTCTATTCTTCATTTTCTTAATCTTCTAGCAATTACTTCTTCTTCTTCATCTTTCTTTGCAATTTAGTTTAACTTTGATTGATGGCAATTGTTGTTGAAATTGGAGCTATGATTCACTAAACCCCTTTCATTAGGGGGAGGAGCTCTGTTGGTTGGAATGAATTGGTGAACCCATCTTCTCTTTCTCAATTTTAGTGGTTGATCTAAAGAGGGAACTCTTGCTCTTCAAAGATTCAACCACCATCGAGAGAGGGGTTAATCTATATGAATTATGTGGTGAATTTGATGAATGAGCCACATAATTCAGTTTAGAGTTCATCCTCTCATGATTTCCTCAATCAACATGCCTTGGTTAGTATGTGAGATGTAACTCTCCTTGGTTGAGATTTTGGAAATTGTGTGGCTGGATTAAAATTGATCTTCATCTCTTCTCATGAACAATTAGATCACGAGAGTGGCAATTGGCTATGTTGAGAGAGATTGAATCACCAAGAGATTGGGATTCAATCACCCATTTGCCATGGATCTATACCCATGATTGAGGAGGATTTGACTAACATCAATTCATGAAAACTAACATCTCTAATCCCTAATGATCCTCTCTATCATTAACTCTCATCTCTCTTGTTCTTAGTGTTTGAAAACCCATTACCCAACTCCCTTTTACATTCTTGCAATTTATTATTCTTGTCATTTACATTCTGTTTCTTTATTTCTTACTCTTATGCTCTTTAGAATTCAGCACTTTAATTCCTTGCAATTTATCTTTGATGTCATTTAAGTTTCTTGCACTTTAAGTTTCCGTCATTTACTTCCATTTTATTTCTATTGTCCTGTTTTTAAATTCCTTGCAATTTACATTCCTGCACTTATGTTCAAAAGTTACATTAATCACAAAATCAAAACTATGTTTGCTTGACTAAATTTACCATTAACTAAAGTTGCTTAATCTACCAATCTCCGTGGGATCGACCTCACTCTTTGTGAGTTTTATTACTTGATACGACCCGGTATACTTGCCGGTTGTACGTGAAATCTAATTTTTACGTATCAAGTTTTTGGCGCCGTTGCCGGGGATTGGAAAGATTGACAATGATTAAGTAAAAGGTGGTTTAGATTAAGCATTTTTCTTTGTGTTTTTGTTAAGCCTACTAACTGTTTGATACTTTGTTTCACTAACCCCAATTCCACTCTAGTTTTAGAGTATTTCACTTGTGATTTTGGTTTTGTTTGTGTATGTCAGGAGCTAATAGACATAACATTGAAGACGAGAGAACCCGCCGAAGGATAAGGAGAGCAGAAAGAGGAAAGTTCATAGTTGGTGAAGAAGGGTCAGAGGAATCAGAGGGAGAAGATCAAGTTATGGAGGATGAGATGCCCAATCCTCCTGGAGGGGTCAACAATAATGGTGGAAACGCTAGAAGGGTGTTATCATCTTATACCATACCTGATCCAAGACATTTTGGGAGTAGTATTGCCACTCCTCCAGTTCAGGCCAATAACTTTGAGTTGAAACCTCAGCTCATCACTTTGGTACAGAACAATTGCTCTTATGGAGGGGGACCTCTTGAAGACCCAAATCAACATCTATCTGTTTTTCTGAGGATATGCAATACTGTGAAGACAAATGGAGTGCATCCAGATGTCTACAAGTTGTTACTATTTCCATTCTCTTTGAGGGACAAAGCCACTCAATGGCTAGAGTCATTCCCCAAGAAAAGCCTCAATGATTGGAATGAGGTGATGAGAAGATTTCTAGCAAAGTTCTACCCACCTCAAAAGATCATCAAGTTGAAGACAGAGGTTCAGACTTTTAGGCAAATGGATGGGGAGTCATTATATGAAGCCTGGGAAAGGTACAAGGCACTAATGAGAAGGTGCCCACCTGACATGTTTAGTGATTGGGTCAAACTCCAAAACTTCTATGAAGGCCTAAGTCCAGAAGCAAGGAAGGGACTAGACTACTCATCCGGGGGATCACTCAACATGATGAAAACTGCTGAGGAGGCCCAAGACCTCATTGAGATTGTGGCAAACAATCAATATTATTACTCATCAGAGAGGCAACACAATCCACCCCCAAAGAAAGGTGTAATGGAACTTGAAGGTGTTGATGCTATCTTGGCACAAAACAAGTTAATGCACCAACAAATCCAACAACAAATGGAGACAATAACAAAGAGAATGGATGGCTTGCAACTTGCAGCAGTGAACACAACAAATCAACCATCACTTGAATGGGGCCAAGGTGAAGGGACCACGGTTGAACAACCACAAGAGCAAGTTCAATACATGCAGAATACTTCAAATTCTCATGATGAATTTCATGGTGATACATACAACTCATCTTGGAGGAATCATCCCAATTTAAAGTGGGGTGAGAACCATTGGCAAAAGAACAACAACCACAACCACAACCGTAACACAAACAACCAAAATCACCATGCCACCAACACTAACCAATATAGAAAAACACAAAACACATATCAACACCCTCATAATAACTCCCAAACCCACCAAAACAACTTCCCTGCACCAACATCTAACACACAGAATTATCACACTAATCCACCCAACAACTTCCAACCACAATCAACCCCCATCATACCTCCAATTGACCATCATGAGGCCAGAATCTCAAGTCTAGAAACAACCTTGCAAGCACTTGCTCAAACCACTCAAGCTTTAGCTAAGGCACAACAGGAACAAGCGGTCACTATGAAGAACATTGAGAGACAAGTGGGACAATTAGCCAAACAAGCCGAGAAACCAACTAATATTCTCCCAAGTGACACAATCCCTAACCCAAGAGAAGAATGTAAGGCTTTGCAGTTAAGGAGTGGCAAGGTAGTTGGTGAAAGTTCAAATAAAGAAGCAACAAAATCCAAAGAGCAAG
The DNA here is from genome assembly GCF_014773155.1 of Arachis stenosperma. NCBI lineage: Eukaryota > Viridiplantae > Streptophyta > Magnoliopsida > Fabales > Fabaceae > Arachis > Arachis stenosperma. The sequence goes on along the minus strand of NC_080385.1, from coordinate 123,011,359 downwards.
ACACGGTGGAAATTCATGTGGAAAGGCAAGAGGAGGAAAAGGCTTCAACATCTAACAAAGGCAAGGAGGTTGTCAAGCCACAAGGCAACCCACCAAGTCAAGGAAGCAACCGTGATGGCAAGGGGAGTGTGAATCCACAACAAGAAAACAAGAATGAAGGAGTAAAAGCTTATGTACCCAAGCTTCCATACCCAACTAGGATACACAAAGGAGCAAAGGACCAACAATTCCCAAGGTTCTTAGAGATCTTCAAGAAACTTGAAATCAACATCCCATTGGCAGAAGCTCTAGAACAAATGCCATTATATGCAAAGTTTCTTAAGGAATTGATCACCAAGAAGAGAAGTTGGCAAGAAAAAGAAACCGTGGTTCTCAATCAAGAGTGCAGTGCCATCATTCAACAAGGGTTACCTCCAAAACTCAAAGACCCTGGCAGCTTTCTCATACCTTGCACGATTGGGAGCATGGCTGTTGACAAATCACTTTGTGACCTGGGAGCAAGCATTAACTTAATGCCCCTCACCATGATGAAGAAAATGATGATTGAAGAGCTCAAACCCACAAGGATGTCACTTCAACTTGCTGACAGATCCATCAAAGTACCAAATGGAGTAGTTGAGAACCTCTTGGTGAAGGTGGGAAACTTCATATTTCCAGCTGATTTTGTGGTCCTAGACATGGATGAAGAGGGGAACAATTCAGTCATTCTTGGTAGACCCTTTTTAGCTACAGCTAGAACAATCATTGATGTGGAAAAGGGGGAGATGATCTTCAGGGTGCATGATGAACAAATGACCATAAATGTCTTCAAAGCAATGCAACACCCTGTTGAGAAAGAAAATTGCATGAGAATTGACGTAGTGGACTCTTTGGTTGAAGAAGTACTTGACACAAACCATCAAATGCAACATGAGGAAGTCCATAACATCAAGGGACAAGAAGAGAACAAATTGGAAGCATCAAAGGAACCAAGTGAAGCTACCAAAGAAGAGGCACCACAACAAGAGTTGAAACCACTACCCCCTCATCTTAAATATGCGTTCCTTGGTGAAAAAGAGAGCTTCCCAGTGATCATCAATTCCTCATTGAGTGCAGAGGAAGAAGAAAAACTCATCGTAGTTTTGAGAGCTCACAAAGAGGCTTTGGGGTGGACCATTGATGACTTGAAGGGCATAAGCCCTACCATATGCATGCACAAGATACTCTTGGAGGAGAATTCCAAACCTGTGGTACAACCCCAAAGAAGATTGAATCCTACAATGAAGGAGGTTGTTCAAAAAGAAATCCTTAAGTTGTGTAAAGCTGGGATCATTTACCCCATATCTGACAGCCCTTGGGTCAGTCCGGTGCACGTGGTTCCCAAGAAAGGGGGGATGACCGTCATTGTTAATGAGAAGAATGAGCTTATCCCAACACGAACAGTGACAGGGTGGAGGATGTGCATAGATTATAGAAGGCTGAATGATGCTACAAGGAAAGACCACTTTCCTCTTCCTTTCATTGATCAGATGCTTGAAAGGTTGGCTGGCCATGCTTATTACTGCTTTCTTGATGGATATTCTGGGTATAATCAGATTGTGGTTGACCCCATGGATCAAGAGAAGACCTCCTTCACTTGCCCCTTTGGAGTTTTTGCATATAGGAGAATGCCATTTGGACTTTGCAATGCCCCAGCTACCTTTCAAAGATGCATGCTATCAATATTCTCGGACATGGTAGAAAAATTTATTGAAGTCTTTATGGATGATTTCTCTGTTTTTGGTGATTCCTTCAATACTTGCTTGCATCATCTTACCCTAGTCTTGAAAAGGTGCCAAGAAACCAATTTAGTTTTGAATTGGGAGAAGTGCCATTTCATGGTACCCGAAGGCATTGTTCTTGGTCATAAAATTTCAAGAAAGGGTATAGAAGTTGACAAGGCAAAAGTAGAAATTATAGAAAAACTTCCTTTGCCAACTAGTGTGAAAGCTGTTAGAAGTTTCTTAGGACATGCTGGATTTTATAGGAGATTCATCAAAGATTTTTCCAAAATAGCAAAGCCACTAAGCAATTTGTTGGTGGTAGAAAATCCTTTTATCTTTGATGATGAATGCAAGCATGCTTTTGAAACTCTAAAGGCTAAGCTCACCACAGCACCAATCATCACACCCCCAAGTTGGGGACTACCTTTTGAACTCATGTGTGATGCAAGCAACCTTGCAATTGGTGCCGTGTTGGGGCAAAGGAAGGAAAAGAAGCTTCATGTTATCTACTATGCAAGTAAGGTATTGAATGAAACTCAAAGAAACTACACCACAACAGAGAAAGAGTTACTAGCCGTGGTGTATGCTTTTGATAAGTTTAGACAATATTTGATTGGATCTAAAGTCTTAGTGTATACTGACCATGCTGCTATTAAGTATCTTATGTCAAAACAGGATGCCAAACCAAGGCTAATCAGGTGGGTGCTACTCTTACAAGAGTTTGACATTGAAATCAAGGATAGAAAGGGCAATGAAAATCAAGTTGCTGATCACTTATCAAGGGTGCCACAAGATGCAAGCCAAGACAACTTTCCATCAATAAGTGAAGAATTTCCAGATGAACATCTCTTGCACATTCAACATGTCCCTTGGTTTGCAGACATGGCCAACTACAAGGCAGGAAGAATCATCCCACAAGAGTACACAAAACAACAAGTCAAGAAGCTGTTGCATGAGGCTAAGTTCTTCTTCTGGGATGACCCATTCTTGTTCAAAAGATGCCCAGATGGAATGATAAGAAGATGTGTGTCAGAGGATGAGATGAAGGACATACTATGGCATTGTCACAACTCCAATTATGGTGGTCATTTTGGGGCTGAAAGAACTGCTGCAAAGGTCCTTCAAAGTGGTTTCTATTGGCCTTCAATCTTCAAGGATGCTAGGGAGTTTGTGAGCCAATGCAATGAATGTCAAAGAACAGGGGGTTTGTCAAAGAAAAATGAGATGCCTCAAAAGTTCATTTTGGAAGTGGAACTCTTTGATCTATGGGGAATAGATTTTATGGGACCCTTTCCTCCATCTTACACATTCAAATACATCTTGGTAGCAGTTGAGTATGTCTCCAAATGGGTAGAAGCAATAGCAACCACCACATGTGATACCAATGTGGTCTTGCAATTTCTCAAGAAGAACATCTTCATTAGATTTGGAGTGCCCAAAGGACTTATAAGTGATGGGGGAAGCCACTTTTGCAACAAGCAACTAAACTCCTTACTCCACAAGTATGGTGTTACACACAAAGTAGCTACCCCATATCACCCACAAACCAATGGACAAGCTGAACTTGCCAACAGAGAGCTGAAAAGGATCTTGGAGAAAACTGTGGGAACAACAAGAAAGGATTGGGTTAGAAAGCTAGATGATGCACTTTGGGCATATAGGACAGCCTTTAAGACACCCATAGGAAAATCTCCATTTCAGTTGGTGTATGGAAAAGCATGCCACCTCCCTGTGGAGCTTGAACATAAGGCCTTCTGGGCCACCAAAGCTTCTCCAATTGAACCAAGAATTCAACAAAGAGGAAGCCCATCTTGCTAACCCACTTGAAGATCTTTAGGACTAGTATAAATAGAGATTGAGTTTGTACTTTGAGAGGACTTTTGACACTTTTACTCTACTTTTCACACTTAGTCATTTTTTTACACTTTTAGCACTTGTATTTTGAAAACTCTTTTGGTACTTCCGAGAGAAGACCCAGAGAGCTACTCTTGGTTCATCTTGGAACTTCTATTCTTCATTTTCTTAATCTTCTAGCAATTACTTCTTCTTCTTCATCTTTCTTTGCAATTTAGTTTAACTTTGATTGATGGCAATTGTTGTTGAAATTGGAGCTATGATTCACTAAACCCCTTTCATTAGGGGGAGGAGCTCTGTTGGTTGGAATGAATTGGTGAACCCATCTTCTCTTTCTCAATTTTAGTGGTTGATCTAAAGAGGGAACTCTTGCTCTTCAAAGATTCAACCACCATCGAGAGAGGGGTTAATCTATATGAATTATGTGGTGAATTTGATGAATGAGCCACATAATTCAGTTTAGAGTTCATCCTCTCATGATTTCCTCAATCAACATGCCTTGGTTAGTATGTGAGATGTAACTCTCCTTGGTTGAGATTTTGGAAATTGTGTGGCTGGATTAAAATTGATCTTCATCTCTTCTCATGAACAATTAGATCACGAGAGTGGCAATTGGCTATGTTGAGAGAGATTGAATCACCAAGAGATTGGGATTCAATCACCCATTTGCCATGGATCTATACCCATGATTGAGGAGGATTTGACTAACATCAATTCATGAAAACTAACATCTCTAATCCCTAATGATCCTCTCTATCATTAACTCTCATCTCTCTTGTTCTTAGTGTTTGAAAACCCATTACCCAACTCCCTTTACATTCTTGCAATTTATTATTCTTGTCATTTACATTCTGTTTCTTTATTTCTTACTCTTATGCTCTTTAGAATTCAGCACTTTAATTCCTTGCAATTTATCTTTGATGTCATTTAAGTTTCTTGCACTTTAAGTTTCCGTCATTTACTTCCATTTTATTTCTATTGTCCTGTTTTTAAATTCCTTGCAATTTACATTCCTGCACTTATGTTCAAAAGTTACATTAATCACAAAATCAAAACTATGTTTGCTTGACTAAATTTACCATTAACTAAAGTTGCTTAATCTACCAATCTCCGTGGGATCGACCTCACTCTTTGTGAGTTTTATTACTTGATACGACCCGGTATACTTGCCGGTTGTACGTGAAATCTAATTTTTACGTATCAAGTTTTTGGCGCCGTTGCCGGGGATTGGAAAGATTGACAATGATTAAGTAAAAGGTGGTTTAGATTAAGCATTTTTCTTTGTGTTTTGTTAAGCCTACTAACTGTTTGATACTTTGTTTCACTAACCCCAATTCCACTCTAGTTTTAGAGTATTTCACTTGTGATTTTGGTTTTGTTTGTGTATGTCAGGAGCTAATAGACATAACATTGAGGACGAGAGAACCCGCCGAAGGATAAGGAGAGCAGAAAGAGGAAAGTTCATAGTTGGTGAAGAAGGGTCAGAGGAATCAGAGGGAGAAGATCAAGTTATGGAGGATGAGATGCCCAATCCTCCTGGAGGGGTCAACAATAATGGTAGAAACGCTAGAAGGGTGTTATCATCTTATACCATACCTGATCCAAGACATTTTGGGAGTAGTATTGCCACTCCTCCAGTTCAGGCCAATAACTTTGAGTTGAAACCTCAGCTCATCACTTTGGTACAGAACAATTGCTCTTATGGAGGGGGACCTCTTGAAGACCCAAATCAACATCTATCTGTTTTTCTGAGGATATGCAATACTGTGAAGACAAATGGAGTGCATCCAGATGTCTACAAGTTGTTACTATTTCCATTCTCTTTGAGGGACAAAGCCACTCAATGGCTAGAGTCATTCCCCAAGGAAAGCCTCAATGATTGGAATGAGGTGATGAGAAGATTTCTAGCAAAGTTCTACCCACCTCAAAAGATCATCAAGTTGAAGACAGAGGTTCAGACTTTTAGGCAAATGGATGGGGAGTCATTATATGAAGCCTGGGAAAGGTACAAGGCACTAATGAGAAGGTGCCCACCTGACATGTTTAGTGATTGGGTCAAACTCCAAAACTTCTATGAAGGCCTAAGTCCAGAAGCAAGGAAGGGACTAGACTACTCATCCGGGGGATCACTCAACATGATGAAAACTGCTGAGGAGGCCCAAGACCTCATTGAGATTGTGGCAAACAATCAATATTATTACTCATCAGAGAGGCAACACAATCCACCCCCAAAGAAAGGTGTAATGGAACTTGAAGGTGTTGATGCTATCTTGGCACAAAACAAGTTAATGCACCAACAAATCCAACAACAAATGGAGACAATAACAAAGAGAATGGATGGCTTGCAACTTGCAGCAGTGAACACAACAAATCAACCATCACTTGAATGGGGCCAAGGTGAAGGGACCACGGTTGAACAACCACAAGAGCAAGTTCAATACATGCAGAATACTTCAAATTCTCATGATGAATTTCATGGTGATACATACAACTCATCTTGGAGGAATCATCCCAATTTAAAGTGGGGTGAGAACCATTGGCAAAAGAACAACAACCACAACCACAACCGTAACACAAACAACCAAAATCACCATGCCACCAACACTAACCAATATAGAAAAACACAAAACACATATCAACACCCTCATAATAACTCCCAAACCCACCAAAACAACTTCCCTGCACCAACATCTAACACACAGAATTATCACACTAATCCACCCAACAACTTCCAACCACAATCAACCCCCATCATACCTCCAATTGACCATCATGAGGCCAGAATCTCAAGTCTAGAAACAACCTTGCAAGCACTTGCTCAAACCACTCAAGCTTTAGCTAAGGCACAACAGGAACAAGCGGTCACTATGAAGAACATTGAGAGACAAGTGGGACAATTAGCCAAACAAGCCGAGAAACCAACTAATATTCTCCCAAGTGACACAATCCCCAACCCAAGAGAAGAATGTAAGGCTTTGCAGTTAAGGAGTGGCAAGGTAGTTGGTGAAAGTTCAAATAAAGAAGCAACAAAATCCAAAGAGCAAGACACGGTGGAAATTCATGTGGAAAGGCAAGAGGAAGAAAAGGCTTCAACATCTAACAAAGGCAAGGAGGTTGTCAAGCCACAAGGCAACCCACCAAGTCAAGGAAGCAACCGTGATGGCAAGGGGAGTGTGAATCCACAACAAGAAAACAAGAATGAAGGAGTAAAAGCTTATGTACCCAAGCTTCCATACCCAACTAGGATACACAAAGGAGCAAAGGACCAACAATTCCCAAGGTTCTTAGAGATCTTCAAGAAACTTGAAATCAACATCCCATTGGCAGAAGCTCTAGAACAAATGCCATTATATGCAAAGTTTCTTAAGGAATTGATCACCAAGAAGAGAAGTTGGCAAGAAAAAGAAACCGTGGTTCTCAATCAAGAGTGCAGTGCCATCATTCAACAAGGGTTACCTCCAAAACTCAAAGACCCTGGCAGCTTTCTCATACCTTGCACGATTGGGAGCATGGCTGTTGACAAATCACTTTGTGACCTGGGAGCAAGCATTAACTTAATGCCCCTCACCATGATGAAGAAAATGATGATTGAAGAGCTCAAACCCACAAGGATGTCACTTCAACTTGCTGACAGATCCATCAAAGTACCAAATGGAGTAGTTGAGAACCTCTTGGTGAAGGTGGGAAACTTCATATTTCCAGCTGATTTTGTGGTCCTAGACATGGATGAAGAGGGGAACAATTCAGTTATTCTTGGTAGACCCTTTTTAGCTACAGCTAGAACAATCATTGATGTGGAAAAGGGGGAGATGATCTTCAGGGTGCATGATGAACAAATGACCATAAATGTCTTCAAAGCAATGCAACACCCTGTTGAGAAAGAAAATTGCATGAGAATTGACGTAGTGGACTCTTTGGTTGAAGAAGTACTTGACACAAACCATCAAATGCAACATGAGGAAGTCCATAACATCAAGGGACAAGAAGAGAACAAATTGGAAGCATCAAAGGAACCAAGTGAAGCTACCAAAGAAGAGGCACCACAACAAGAGTTGAAACCACTACCCCCTCATCTTAAATATGCGTTCCTTGGTGAAAAAGAGAGCTTCCCAGTGATCATCAATTCCTCATTGAGTGCAGAGGAAGAAGAAAAACTCATCGTAGTTTTGAGAGCTCACAAAGAGGCTTTGGGGTGGACCATTGATGACTTGAAGGGCATAAGCCCTGCCATATGCATGCACAAGATACTCTTGGAGGAGAATTCCAAACCTGTGGTACAACCCCAAAGAAGATTGAATCCTACAATGAAGGAGGTTGTTCAAAAAGAAATCCTTAAGTTGTGTAAAGCTGGGATCATTTACCCCATATCTGACAGCCCTTGGGTCAGTCCGGTGCACGTGGTTCCCAAGAAAGGGGGGATGACCGTCATTGTTAATGAGAAGAATGAGCTTATCCCAACACGAACAGTGACAGGGTGGAGGATGTGCATAGATTATAGAAGGCTGAATGATGCTACAAGGAAAGACCACTTTCCTCTTCCTTTCATTGATCAGATGCTTGAAAGGTTGGCTGGCCATGCTTATTACTGCTTTCTTGATGGATATTCTGGGTATAATCAGATTGTGGTTGACCCCATGGATCAAGAGAAGACCTCCTTCACTTGCCCCTTTGGAGTTTTTGCATATAGGAGAATGCCATTTGGACTTTGCAATGCCCCAGCTACCTTTCAAAGATGCATGCTATCAATATTCTCGGACATGGTAGAAAAATTTATTGAAGTCTTTATGGATGATTTCTCTGTTTTTGGTGATTCCTTCAATACTTGCTTGCATCATCTTACCCTAGTCTTGAAAAGGTGCCAAGAAACCAATTTAGTTTTGAATTGGGAGAAGTGCCATTTCATGGTACCCGAAGGCATTGTTCTTGGTCATAAAATTTCAAGAAAGGGTATAGAAGTTGACAAGGCAAAAGTAGAAATTATAGAAAAACTTCCTTTGCCAACTAGTGTGAAAGCTGTTAGAAGTTTCTTAGGACATGCTGGATTTTATAGGAGATTCATCAAAGATTTTTCCAAAATAGCAAAGCCACTAAGCAATTTGTTGGTGGTAGAAAATCCTTTTATCTTTGATGATGAATGCAAGCATGCTTTTGAAACTCTAAAGGCTAAGCTCACCACAGCACCAATCATCACACCCCCAAGTTGGGGACTACCTTTTGAACTCATGTGTGATGCAAGCAACCTTGCAATTGGTGCCGTGTTGGGGCAAAGGAAGGAAAAGAAGCTTCATGTTATCTACTATGCAAGTAAGGTATTGAATGAAACTCAAAGAAACTACACCACAACAGAGAAAGAGTTACTAGCCGTGGTGTATGCTTTTGATAAGTTTAGACAATATTTGATTGGATCTAAAGTCTTAGTGTATACTGACCATGCTGCTATTAAGTATCTTATGTCAAAACAGGATGCCAAACCAAGGCTAATCAGGTGGGTGCTACTCTTACAAGAGTTTGACATTGAAATCAAGGATAGAAAGGGCAATGAAAATCAAGTTGTTGATCACTTATCAAGGGTGCCACAAGATGCAAGCCAAGACAACTTTCCATCAATAAGTGAAGAATTTCCAGATGAACATCTCTTGCACATTCAACATGTCCCTTGGTTTGCAGACATGGCCAACTACAAGGCAGGAAGAATCATCCCACAAGAGTACACAAAACAACAAGTCAAGAAGCTGTTGCATGAGGCTAAGTTCTTCTTCTGGGATGACCCATTCTTGTTCAAAAGATGCCCAGATGGAATGATAAGAAGATGTGTGTCAGAGGATGAGATGAAGGACATACTATGGCATTGTCACAACTCCAATTATGGTGGTCATTTTGGGGCTGAAAGAACTGCTGCAAAGGTCCTTCAAAGTGGTTTCTATTGGCCTTCAATCTTCAAGGATGCTAGGGAGTTTGTGAGCCAATGCAATGAATGTCAAAGAACAGGGGGTTTGTCAAAGAAAAATGAGATGCCTCAAAAGTTCATTTTGGAAGTGGAACTCTTTGATCTATGGGGAATAGATTTTATGGGACCCTTTCCTCCATCTTACACATTCAAATACATCTTGGTAGCAGTTGAGTATGTCTCCAAATGGGTAGAAGCAATAGCAACCACCACATGTGATACCAATGTGGTCTTGCAATTTCTCAAGAAGAACATCTTCACTAGATTTGGAGTGCCCAAAGGACTTATAAGTGATGGGGGAAGCCACTTTTGCAACAAGCAACTAAACTCCTTACTCCACAAGTATGGTGTTACACACAAAGTAGCTACCCCATATCACCCACAAACCAATGGACAAGCTGAACTTGCCAACAGAGAGCTGAAAAGGATCTTGGAGAAAACTGTGGGAACAACAAGAAAGGATTGGGTTAGAAAGCTAGATGATGCACTTTGGGCATATAGGACAGCCTTCAAGACACCCATAGGAAAATCTCCATTTCAGTTGGTGTATGGAAAAGCATGCCACCTCCCTGTGGAGCTTGAACATAAGGCCTTCTGGGCCACCAAACTTCTGAATTTAGATGCTCAAGCAGCAGGAGAGAAGAGGTTACTACAACTCAATGAGCTTGAGGAGTTCAGATTGGAGGCATATGACAATGCCAAAATATACAAGAGAGAGCAAAGAGATGGCATGATAAGAGGATCTCTCAAAGAACATTTGAACCGGGCCAAAAGGTGTTGTTATTCAATTCAAGATTGAAGATCTTCCCTGGGAAGCTGAGGTCTAGATGGACTGGTCCATACACCATCACCAAAGTATCACCTCATGGCTATGTTGAACTGCTTGATGAAGCCTCAAAACAAACCTTCACAGTCAATGGACATAGGGTGAAGCACTATTTTGGTGGCCCTTGGAGCAAGGAAGAGAGTGTGCAACTCTTAACATGAGCAAAGAAGCTGCAATGTCAAGCTAAGGACAATAAACAAAGCGCTTCATGGGAGGCAACCCATGCACAGGGAGTCTTTTAATTTCATGTTTTAGTAACCAATAATGATCAAGTAGACTAGTACATGGTGTATGCAAGGCACTAAGTTTGGTGTGGCCAATCTTGAAGTAATGACAAATGTGTGTTCTACAACACTTAGCCACAAACTAAGCTTGGTGTCCATACATACACGAAAATGCTAGGCTATGAAGGTTTTGTCATCTACTTTAGTTATAAAAAAAAAAAAAAACGTGAAAAAAAAGCATTTAATGTAGGTAAATTACTAAGTTTGATGTGGCTATCTTTGGAATTAATTCCATAAAACACTTAGTCACAAACTAAGTTTGGTGTCCTTACTTGCATTATTAATGCTAAAAAAATAGATTAGGGAATCTAATTTAGTCAATTTAGCATAGGAACATCATCATAAGTCTTTAGCCATTAGTGTCACTTTAAGAATCTTAAGCCTTTGGCATTTTGTTGCAGGAAATAAAGAAAGAAGTGATGGGGAATCTTGGAAGCATATAATGGAAGAAAGAAAGAAATGATGGAGAATCTTAGTGAGTGAGGTCACGGATACATAAGGAAGGGTAGTCACATGAATTTTAAACTTTGTGCATGGGGAAAAAGAAATCAACATGCATTGTGCACAAGGAAGCATGCCATGACCGAGCCTTAAATGCCTTCCCACCAACTTTCACTTTAAATACTTCAACCATATTCATTCATCATTCATTCTTCTACCCACCAACTTTCACTTCACTAACCGAACTCATACTCAACCTCCAACCTACTCCATGTTTCACAAATTCTAACCTTGAACCTCATCTTTACCCAACAAAAAAACTCTTGAAGCATCACATCTCTCACATAACCGAAACACTCAATCTCCTTCACCATCATTTTTTTACCTTCTCTAAGTCACCGTGCTTATCCCATATCTCTCTCATTCACAATCATTTTCCTTGTGCTTGAGGACAAGCATTCATCTAAGTTTGGTGTGGGGAGATTCAACCTTGCAAGTGAATCTCAATGGCCTCATCATCAAGGGATAGGAGAGAAGATGAATTTGATCAAAGAAGATTCAAATCCAAACACAATGAGAGGATCTTTAGTTGGATGTCAAGCAAAGATGTTGTTCCGAAGTTACCTTTCAAGCTAAAGGAAGATGAATACCCTGAGATACAAAAAATAATCAGAAAAAGAGGATGGGAGCTTCTCTGTGACCAACCTCAAGAAGTGAGCATGCTTCTCATCCATGAGTTCTTCACTAATGTGATAAGAGAATATGATGATGAAGAACAATACATGAGCTATGTAAGAGGTGTAGATGTTGATTTTAGCCCGGACACCATCAATAGGGTGCTAAGGGTCAAGCACAAACAGTTCAAACGACCAAGCTATGAAGAAAGGGTTAAAAATGACCCAAGATATGTGGATGTGGTGAGTGACTTATGCAGAGTAGGCACGGATTGGGTATTGGATTCACATGGCCGACCACTCAAACTTCGGAGAGGTGATCTCATACCTCAAGCAAAAGGATGGCATGACATAGTGAGGAGGTCATTGATCTCTACTTCAAATAACTCTGAGGTAACGGTGAATAGAGCTATAATGATCCATTGCATAATGAAAGGAGGGGAAATCAATGTTGGAGACATTATAGCCAAGAACATCATTGAAATAGCTCAAAAGGTCAAACAGGACAGCTGGCTAGGATATCCTAGTACTATTCTGCGCCTATGTGAAGAAGCTGGAGTGCCTCTTGAAGAATTTGGGGAAACTGATTTGGTCTCTATTGGAAAGCCTCTCACCAAAGAAAGGTTGGAGTTCATCACCACAACCCAATTGGAAAGGCAACCTTTAGCAAGAAGGAAGAAAAGGAAGGAAGTAAGACAAGAGGAGGAGCCTCAAGAAATGGATGAATTCCACACCTTGAACATGAACCAACTCCAAGCCGCCTTGGAAGGGATTTCTGGGCAATACTCACAAATTCAAAGAAGCCAAGAAGAGCAAGCTCAACAACAAAGGGATCTTTGGCAGTTGATGGATCAACAAAGAGGTATTCAAGTTCAATGGATGAACCAACAGAATGAGTACCAAGCACACATGATGGAGCTACAACAAGAACAATATGCCAAGATGCAAGAAGCCATCAACAATTCAACCATGGAACATGAAAGAGCCATGGAGAAAGTGATACAAGAACAAGCTCAACTGAGGATTGAGCAAGCTCAGCAAAGAGAACTTCTCCATAGGTTGGATGCTAGGCATGAAACACTCTACAGAGATTTCAATGAAAACAGAATGTTCAAGGAAGCCAGGCACAAGGACAGACTTGACTATGACATATGCACCCAAGAAAAGCTTAGCTACCTCTGTTCCACACCCCCATTGATCAACCCACAAATCAAATGTTTTAATGAGGCTCGGAAGATATTTGAACAGCAAGAACTAGCAAGGGTGAGATTCAATCAACAGAGGCTACAGGAGACAATGATAAGCTCAGGAATTTGGCAAAAAGAAGATCCAAAGGGGAATGCAACGACACAACAACAAGGAGAAAGGAGGAGCAAAAAGAAAGAAGATCCAAAAGGAGATGCAACAACACAACAACAAGGAGAAAGGAGAAGCAAAAAGAAAGAAGACCCAAAAGGCAAAGGAAAGCAAGGAGAATCAAGCAAAGGAAAAGGGACATGAAGACTAAAGGTGGTGAAGTTCCTATGTTTTTTTCTTTATGTTTTATTAAATAAAGAAGATGTATGTCTGAAATATGGTATACCTTCTAGGATGCATTTTCTTTTAGAAGCATTGTCTTTTATGTTGCCCATTCCATGCATCACCACTCACAGATTTGGAATGATTGCTTGTCTTTAATACTTTTACTTGTCATTGGAATAAAAGATGTAGTTTGAGCAAAAACAGAGAGAAATCTAGCTTAAAAAGGATCATGTTGTCCCATAGGAAAAGTGCTAGTATATTTATTGTGAAAGAATCAAGGTTCAATGAACTCAAAAGAATGCTTGCTATACAAGACTAGTTTGGTTAAGGATCACAAAGACTTTAACAGTAAAAGCACAAATAACCTTGACAATAAAGAAAATAGAGTACAAAGAATGAAAGGCTAGGCATCAATGACAAAATTTGGATATGTGTCTGTGGTGATTGATGTTAAGAGATATACTTGGGCTAGTAAATCCGAGGGGTGCTTCATCACCCGGTAACCTGAGTTAACTAACTCGGGATTATCGATTGAAAACCCACAATCAAGAGTAGCTCTATAACAGAACATTTAGCAACCCAAAGAGGTGCTAGACACCACTATCCAAACAAAAATTTCAATGTTATATGCCTGTGACTGAATGTGTTAAGGAAAGAGGCTTGAGTGAGTAAATCTTTAAGAGTGTCTCAACACTTAACAACTTGAACCAACTGGTTTGGGATTGTTGATTGAAAGCTTATGCTAAAGAGCCGCCTTAAGACAAGATTTCGAGCTTAATTGAAAAAAAAAAGGGAAAAAGAAATAAGCAAAAAAAAATTGGTTCAAGGATCATGTGCTAAGGTATGAAAGAAGTTTAGTGAAGTTAACCAATTTAGTAGTGAAGCAAGCATTTTAATTGAAAAAAGTTGAATAATTGTGTTCAATTACAATAAATTAATGACCACACAAGTGGAGATGACATGCTCAATGAGAAATTACTCTCTGGAAGAACATTCAAGCTTTACATCTTAAATTCTTGTGACAAAGTCCTTTATATTTTGCTTGAGGACAAGCAATACTTTAAGTTTGGTGTTGTGATGCAAATGCATATTTGCATTATTAGTTAGTTAGTTTAGTTAGTTTTAGCTTAATTTCACTCATTTTCTCTAAATAAACAAGTCCTTTTATGAGTTTTGTTTCCATGCATGATGATATCAAGGAACATGTTAATTCTAGCCAAATTCATGCAAATGTTTTAAGGAATGCATATTTGAATGAATATGAATGAATCTCATGGAATTAGTGCATGAATTGGTAAGACTTTGAAGCTATTTCCTTTGTTGATGATAGGTGAGGAAACAAGGAAGCATGGAAGCAAGAAGGATGCAAGCTGGGCAAGAAGTTGGCGTTGCCAACTTGGAATCCACGTTGCCAACTTGGGATTAGAGTTGCCAACTCCACAACACAAGGCAAGCTTGGCCCTGGAGGCAACCAAGGCAAGAAGTTGGCGTTGCCAACTTAGGATTGGCGTTGCCAACGCCACACACACTCACACCAAGCAAGCTTGGCAACCCTGGAGGCAACCAAGGCAAGAAGTTGGCGTTGCCAACTTGGGATTGGCGTTGCCAACGCCACACACAAGCCATGAGCAAGCAAGCTTGGCCCTGGGAGCAAAGTTGGCGTTGCCAACTTGAAAGTGAAGTTGCCAACGCCACACACAACCACACCAAGAATGCTTGGCAGCCCTGGAAGCAAAGTTGGCGTTGCCAACTTGAGACCCACGTTACCAACGCCATACACAAGCCACAAGCAAGCAAGCTTGGCCCTGGAGGCAACCAAGGAGCAAAGTTGGCGTTGCCAACTTGAAGTTGGAGTTGCCAACGCCCACACAAGAAAATTGGGGAGCTAATTTGGAGCCTCGAGCACGTTGTTGAAGCTAGGAAGCATTGGCGTGTTTGGCAACAACGCCAGGAAAAGGAGCTGGCGTTGCCAACTTAAAAACCACGTTGCCAACGCCACACAACCAAGCAACAAATGAAGCCATGGAACAAAAGAAGTTGGCGTTGCCAACTTGAAACTGGCGTTGCCAACGCCACAACCAAGCAAGGCAAGCTTGGTCCTGGAAGAAACAAAGTTGGCGTTGCCAACTTGAAGCTGGCGTTGCCAACGCCCAAATGCCGTGCCAGCCAAGTTCCAAACGCCCATTGGCGCACCACTCACGTTGCCAACGCTGGATGGGCGTTGCCAACGCCAAAACAAGGCAGCCTGAACATGTCCACTTCAATGGAAGATATCTTGAGCTACAGAGATCCAAATTGAGTGCTTCCAGTTGCGTTGGAAAGCTAACATTCAGAGCTTTCCAACCATGTATAATAGTCCATAGTGGAGCACAAGATTGGAGCCAAACCAGAGTCATCTTTAGGCCCTAAAAACAAGAACATGAAGTGAAATTCAAGAAAGCTAGAGATTGGCCTTGGGGGTGTGGTCGAGCACGTTGCCAACGTGCCACAAGGGAGGCGTGTTTTGCAACAACGCCAGCCTCAAATCCTTGCCTAGGGAGAGTGATGCTCGAGCACGTTGCTAACTTGGGGATGAATGGGCGTTATTCACAACAACTTGGCAACAACTTGGCAGCTTAACCTTACCTTCTTTGAGGAACCATAACTTGAGCTAGGAAAGTCCAATTGAGGTGATTCCAGTGGCATTAGAAAATAGACATCAAGAGCTTTCCAATGATGTATAATAGTCCATATTGAAGCTGAAGGTTGACACTCAAATTCTGGGCTACATTTAGCATGAAAGTAAGGCCAAGAAGAGAAAGAGCAAGTTGTTTGCAACAACTTGGGCTAGCAACGCCCAAGTCTCATACTTCACTCCCAGGAAAATGCCATGCACGTTGCCAACTTGCATTAAGGCCACGTTATTGACAACAACGCCAAGGTCAATGGGCCAGAATTGGTGCCAAATTGCTCTACTTCTCCCATTCATCACAAAGGCCAAAGCTTCTCCAATTGAACCAAGAATTCAACAAAGAGGAAGCCCATCTTGCTAACCCACTTGAAGATCTTTAGGACTAGTATAAATAGAGATTGAGTTTGTACTTTGAGAGGACTTTTGACACTTTTACTCTACTTTTCACACTTAGTCATTTTTTACACTTTTAGCACTTGTATTTTGAAAACTCTTTTGGTACTTCCGAGAGAAGACCCAGAGAGCTACTCTTGGTTCATCTTGGAACTTCTATTCTTCATTTCTTAATCTTCTAGCAATTACTTCTTCTTCTTCATCTTTCTTTGCAATTTAGTTTAACTTTGATTGATGGCAATTGTTGTTGAAATTGGAGCTATGATTCACTAAACCCCTTTCATTAGGGGGAGGAGCTCTGTTGGTTGGAATGAATTGGTGAACCCATCTTCTCTTTCTCAATTTTAGTGGTTGATCTAAAGAGGGAACTCTTGCTCTTCAAAGATTCAACCACCATCGAGAGAGGGGTTAATCTATATGAATTATGTGGTGAATTGATGAATGAGCCACATAATTCAGTTTAGAGTTCATCCTCTCATGATTTCCTCAATCAACATGCCTTGGTTAGTATGTGAGATGTAACTCTCCTTGGTTGAGATTTTGGAAATTGTGTGGCTGGATTAAAATTGATCTTCATCTCTTCTCATGAACAATTAGATCACGAGAGTGGCAATTGGCTATGTTGAGAGAGATTGAATCACCAAGAGATTGGGATTCAATCACCCATTTGCCATGGATCTATACCCATGATTGAGGAGGATTTGACTAACATCAATTCATGAAAACTAACATCTCTAATCCCTAATGATCCTCTCTATCATTAACTCTCATCTCTTAGTGTTTGAAAACCCATTACCCAACTCCCTTTTACATTCTTGCAATTTATTATTCTTGTCATTTACATTCTGTTTCTTTATTTCTTACTCTTATGCTCTTTAGAATTCAGCACTTTAATTCCTTGCAATTTATCTTTGATGTCATTTAAGTTTCTTGCACTTTAAGTTTCCGTCATTTACTTCCATTTTATTTCTATTGTCCTGTTTTTAAATTCCTTGCAATTTACATTCCTGCACTTATGTTCAAAAGTTACATTAATCACAAAATCAAAACTATGTTTGCTTGACTAAATTTACCATTAACTAAAGTTGCTTAATCTACCAATCTCCGTGGGATCGACCTCACTCTTTGTGAGTTTTATTACTTGATACGACCCGGTATACTTGCCGGTTGTACGTGAAATCTAATTTTTACGTATCACCCATTTGTCTGTGGATGATACGGAGTTGCCACTTTATGACTGATTCCATATCTAACCATAGCAGAGTATAGCTGTTTATTGCAGAAATGAGTGCCCCCATCACTGATTAGCACTCTGGGGACGCCAAACCTGCTGAAAATGTTTTTCTGGAGGAATTTCAGCACGGTTTTGGTATCATTAGTGGGTGTAGCAATTGCTTCTACCCACTTAGATACATAGTCCACTGCCACCAGAATGTAAGTGTTTGAGTATGATGGTGGGAATGGTCCCATGAAATCAATTCCCCATACATCAAACAATTCTATCTCTAATATCCCTTGTTGAGGCATGGCATATCCGTGAGGCAGGTTACCAGCTCTTTGGCAACTGTCACAGTTACGCACAAACTCTCGGGAGTCTTATAGAGAGTAGGCCAGTAGAATCCACACTGGAGAACTTTAGTGGCTGTTCGCTCACTTCCAAAATGTCCTCCATACTGTGATCCATGGCAGTGCCATAGGATCCTTCGTGCTTCTTCTCTGGGTACACACCTGCGGATCACTCCGTCAGCACATCTCTTAAAGAGATATGGTTCATCCCAAAGGTAGTATTTGGCATCTGAAATTAATTTCTTTCTTTGCACACTGCTGTACTCCTTGGGTATGAACCTTACAGCTTTATAATTTGCAATGTCTGCAAACCATGGAGCTTCCTGGATGGCAAAGAGTTGCTCATCTGGGAAAGTCTCAGAGATCTCAGTAGAAGGGAGGGACGCCCCAGCTACTGGTTCTATTCTGGACAGATGATCAGCTACTTGATTCTCTGTCCCTTTTCTGTCTCTTATTTCTATATCAAACTCTTGCAGAAGCAACACCCATCTGATAAGCCTGGGTTTTGAATCCTGCTTTGTGAGTAAGTATTAAGAGCAGCATGGTCAGTGTACACAATCACCTTTGATCCCACTAGGTAGGATCTAAACTTGTCAATGGCATAGACCACTGCAAGTAATTCTTTTTCTGTGGTTGTGTAATTCTTCTGTGCATCATTTAGAACACGGCTAGCATAATCAATGACATGCAGAAGTTTGTTATGCCTCTGTCCCAACACTGCACCAATGGCATGATCACTGGCATCACACATTAATTCAAATGGTAATGCCCAATCTGGTGCAGAGATGACTGGTGCTGTGACCAGCTTAGCTTTCAGGGTCTCAAATGCCTGCAAACACTGTGTGTCAAACACAAATGGCGTGTCAGCAGCTAGCAGGTTACTTAAAGGTTTTGCAATTTTCGAAAAATCCTTGATAAACCTTCTATAGAATCCTGCATGTCCCAGAAAGCTTCTGATTGCCTTAACATTGGCAGGTGGTGGTAATTTTTCAATTACCTCTACCTTTGCCTTATCCACCTCTATTCCCCTGCTTGAAATTTTGTGCCCAAGGACAATTCCTTCAGTCACCATAAAATGACATTTCTCCCAGTTTAAAACCAGGTTAGTCTCTTGGCATCTTTTCAGGACAAGTGATAGGTGGTTAAGACAGGAGCTGAATGAGTCTCCATACACTGAGAAGTCATCCATGAAGACTTCCAGAAATTTCTCTACCATATCTGAGAAGATAGAGAGCATGCACCTCTGAAAGGTTGCAGGTGCATTGCACAGACCAAAAGGCATCCTCCTGTAGGCAAACACGCCTGAAGGGCAGGTGAATGCTGTTTTCTCTTGGTCCTGGGGATCTACTGCAATTTGGTTATAGCCTGAATAGCCATCCAAAAAGCAGTAGTAATCATGACCAGCTAATCTTTCTAGCATTTGGTCTATGAATGGTAAAGGAAAATGATCCTTTCTGGTGGCTGTATTGAGCCTTCTGTAGTCAATACACATGCGCCACCCTGTGACTGTCCTTGTAGGGACCAGTTTATTTTTTTCATTATGAACCACTGTCATGCCTCCCTTTTTGGGAACAACTTGGACAGGGCTCACCCAGGGGCTATCAGAAATAGGATAAATAATCCCAGCCTCTAGTAATTTAGTGACCTCTTTCTGCACCACCTCCTTCATGGCTGGATTTAGCCTTCTCTGTGGTTGGACCACTGGTTTGGCATTATCCTCCAACAGGATCTTGTGCATGCATCTAGCTGGGCTAATGCCCTTGAGATCACTTATGGACCACCCAAGAGCTGTCTTGTGTGTCCTCAGCACTTTAATCAGTGCTTCCTCTTCCTGTGGATTTAAAGCAGAGCTTATAATCACTGGGAAAGTGTCACCCTCTCCCAGAAATGCATATTTCAGGGATGATGGTAGTGGTTTGAGTTCAGGCTTAGGAGGCTTATCCTCCTCCTGAGGAATTTTCAAAAATTCCTTTGCCTCCTCTGGCTCTTCCTGATCAGTTTGAGCATCTTTGAAGATGTCCTCAAGCTCTGATTCTAGGCTTTCAGCCATATTGATCTCTTCTACCAGAGAGTCAATAATGTCAGCGTCCATGCAGTCCTCTGGTGTGTCTGGATGATGCATAGCTTTTACAGCATTCAACTTGAACTCATCCTCATTGACTCTCAGGGTTACTTCCCCTTTTTGTACATCAATGAGAGTTCGTCCAGTTGCTAGGAAAGGTCTTCCTAGAATGAGAGTTGCACTCTTGTGCTCCTCCATTTCCAGCACCACAAAGTCAGTTGAAAAGGCAAATGGCCCAACCTTTACAATCATGTCCTCTATTATGCCTGATGGGTGTTTAATGGAGCCATCAGCAAGTTGGAGGTATATCCTGGTTGGTTTGACTTTTCCAATCAACCCAAGCTTTCTGATAGTGGATGCAGGTATTAGATTGATGAGCGGATAATTTGTATGCTTTTTGGCATTGTTTTTAGTATGTTTTTAGTATCTTTTAGTTAGTTTTTAGTATATTTTTATTAGTTTTTAATTAAAATTCACTTTTCTGGACTTTACTATGAGTTTGTGTGTTTTTCTGTGATTTCAGGTATTTTCTGACTGAAATTGAGGGTCCTGAGCAAAAATCTGATCCAGAGACTGAAAAGGACTGCAGATGCTGTTGGATTCTGACCTCCTTGCACTCAAAGTGGATTTTCTGGAGCTACAAAAGCCCAATTGGTGCGCTCTCAACGGCATTGGAAAGTAGACATCCTGGGCTTTCCAGCAATATATAATAGTCCATACTTTGCCCAAGATTTGATGGCCCAAACCGGCGCTCAAAGTCACCTACAGAAATTCCAGCGTTAAACGCCGGAACTGGCATAAAATTTGGAGTTAAACGCCCAACTGGCATGAAAGCTGGCGTTTAACTCCAGAAAAGGTCTCTACACGAAATTCCTTCATTGCTCAGCCCAAGCACACACCAAGTGGGCCCGGAAGTTTTTCTGTCATTTACTCAATTCTGTAAACCTTAGGACACTAGTTTACTACTTATAGGATCTTTTGACATTGTATCCGTACCTTATGACCCCATAACATTTTGTACACGTTTCTTTCCACAGTATGAGCCTCTAAACCCCATGGTTGGGGGTGAGGAGCTCTGCTGTGTCTTGATGGATTAATGCAATTACTACTGTTTCTTATTCAATCATGCTTGCTTCGATTCTAAGATAACACTTGTTCTTAATCCGGATGAATGTGATGATCCGTGACAATCATCATCATTCTCAATTATGAACACGTGCCTGACAACCACCTCTGTTCTATCTTAGATGAGTAGTTATCTCTGGGTTCTTTAATCGGAATCTTCGTGGTATAGGCAGGACCTGATGGCAGCATTCAAGAGAATCCGGAAGGTCTAAACCTTGTCTGTGGTATTCTGAGTAGGATTCAATGATTGAATGACTGTGACGTGCTTCAAACCTGTAACCTACTGGGCGTTAGTGACAGACGCAAAAGAGGGATTCTATTCTGGTAGGGGAGGAAACCAAACCGGTGATTGGCAGTACTGTGACAGAGTGCGTGCATTAGCTTTCACTGCGAGGATGGGAGGTAGCCATTGACAACGGTGAAACCCTACACGAGCTTGCCATGGAAGGAGACTTGCGTGTTTGATGAAGAAGACGGTAGGAAAGCAGAGATTCAGAAGATGGAGCATCTCCAAACCTCAACCTATTCTCCATTACTGCAATACAAGTAACCATTTCATGTTCTTTTACTTTTTACAATCAATCCTGATAATTTCTGATATCCTGACTAAGATTTACAAGATAACCATAGCTTGCTTCAAGCCGACAATCTCCGTGGGATCGACCCTTGCTCACGCAAGGTATTACTTGGACGACCCAGTGCACTTGCTGGTTAGTTGTGCGGAGTTGCAAAAGTGTGATTGCAATTTCGTGCACCAAGTTTTTGGCGCCGTTGCCGGGGATTGTTCGAGTTTGGACAACTGACGGCTTATCTTGTTGCTTAGATTAGGACTGTTTTTTTTTGTTGGTTTAGAGTCTTTTATTTGAGGCTAGTTTTATATTCTAAGTTTGGTGTCAATTGCATGCTTTTATTTTTCTTTTAAAATTTTCGTTTTTGCATAGTCTTAGTCCCTTTTTGATTCATAAAAATTCTAAGTTTGGTGTCCTCTTTGTGTTTTTCCCTTAAAATTTTCGAAAAAAAATTAGTGTTTGATTTCTAAAAATTTTAAGTTTGGTGTCTTTTTGCTGTTTTTCTCTTTCCTCTTTTTAAAAATCAAATCTTTTTCATAAAAATTTTTCAATCATATCTTCTTAATTGCTGTTTTCAAAATCTTT
This sequence comes from Arachis stenosperma, assembly GCF_014773155.1. Lineage (NCBI taxonomy): Eukaryota > Viridiplantae > Streptophyta > Magnoliopsida > Fabales > Fabaceae > Arachis > Arachis stenosperma. The sequence continues at coordinate 122,989,099 of NC_080385.1, read as the reverse complement.
TTTTTCACTAATTGATTCAGTTCTCAATTTGCTTTGATTTTATTTTCTTTCTGATTTTCGAATTTTTTTGTTTTATTTTCCTTTTGTTTTATTTTATTTTTATTTTTTTCGGTTAAATAAAAAATAAAAATAAACAAAATTTATTTCTTTGTAATCATTCTCATTTCCCTTTTGTCCATTATGGACTTAAGTGGAATTAATCAGTCCAAGAGGACTCTGGGGTCTTATGCTAACCCCATTACAGCTGCATATGGGAGTAGCATCAGTATACCTCCCATCAAAGCAAGCAGCTTTGAGCTAAATCCTCAACTCATTATCATAGTGCAGCAAAATTGCCAGTATTCCGGTCTTCCACAGGAAGAACCTACTGAGTTTCTGGCACAGTTTTTACAAATTGCTGACACAGTGCATGATAAAGAGGTAGATCAGGATGTCTACAGACTATTACTGTTTCCATTTGCTGTAAAAGATCAAGCTAAAAGGTGGTTAAATAACCAACCTACAGCAAGCATAAAGACATGGAAACAGTTATCAGACAAATTCCTGAATCATTTTACCCTCCAAAGAGGATGACACAGCTAAGGCTGGACATCCAAGGCTTTAAACAAGAGGATCATGAATCCCTTTATAATGCCTGGGAGAGGTATAGAGGTATGCTAAGAAAATGTCCCTCTGAAATGTTTTCAGAGTGGGTACAGTTAGACATTTTTTACTATGGGCTTACAGAAAAAGCTCAGATGTCTTTAGACCACTCAGCTGGTGGTTCTATACACATGAGGAAGACAATTGAAGAAGCTCAAGAGCTTATAGACACTGTTGCTAGAAACCATTATCTGTACTCTAGCAATGAGTTCTCTCCAGAAGAGGAAGTCATGACTGTAGTCACTGACTCTAATCCTCAAGAACAGGTAATGGAGCTTAATCAACAACTACTCCTGATGACAGAACAGTTAGCAGAGTTTAAAGAGATGCTCAATGAAACTAAAGTTGCTAATAAGAGCATAGAACTACAGTTGAATCAAGCAAAACAGCAAATATCTAAACAGATAACAGAGGAGTGTCAAGCAGTTCAATTGAGGAGTGGGAAGACCTTGAATAACACTGCTCAAAAGAGCAAAAAGCCAAACAAGGAACAATTGACAGAGGATAACCAAACCACTGTTCAAAATCCCTCTGAGGACAGTAAGAGCCCAGAGAGGAATGTTATTGGCGTTCAAACGCCAGAAAGGGAAGGAAAGCTGGCGTTAAACGCCCATTCCTTGCCCAATTCTGGCGTTCAAACGCCAGAAAAGGGGGAAAAGCTGGCGTTTAACGCCCACTCCCTGCCCAGTTCTGGCGTTCAAACACCAGAAAAGGGGGAAAAGTTGGCGTTAAACGCCCATTTTCCTCCCAATCCTGGCGTCCAAACGCCAAGGGAGAATCAGACACCTGAGAGTGCTGATAATAATCCTTCTAACAAGGCTTCTTCAACCACTTCTGTAAGGAATAAACCTGCAGCATCTAAGGTTGAAGAATATCAAGCCAAGATGCCTTATCCTCAGAAACTCCGCAAAGCGGAACAGGATAAGCAATTTGCCCGCTTTGCAGATTATCTAAGGACTCTTGAAATAAAGATTCCGTTTGCAGAGGCACTTGAGCAAATACCTTCTTATGCTAAGTTCATGAAGGAAATCTTAAGTCATAAGAAGGATTGGAGAGAAACTGAAAAAGTGTTTCTCACTGAAGAATGCAGTGCAGTCATTCTAAAAAGCTTACCAGAAAAGCTTCAAGATCCTGGAAGCTTTCTGATACCATGCACATTAGAAGGCACTTGCACCAAGACAGCTTTATGTGATCTTGGAGCAAGCATCAATCTAATACCTGCATCCACTATCAGAAAGCTTGGGTTGATTGGAGAAGTCAAACCAACCAGGATATGCCTCCAACTTGCTGATGGCTCCATTAAACACCCATCAGGCATAATAAAGGACATGATTGTAAAGGTTGGGCCATTTGCCTTTCCAACTGACTTTGTGGTGCTGGAAATGGAGGAGCACAAGAGTGCAACTCTCATTCTAGGAAGACCTTTCCTAGCAACTGGACGAACTCTCATTGATGTACAAAAAGGGGAAGTAACCCTGAGAGTCAATGAGGATGAGTTCAAGTTGAATGCTGTAAAAGCTATGCAACATCCAGACACACCAGAGGACTGTATGGACGCTGACATTATTGACTCTCTGGTAGAAGAGATCAATATGGCTGAAAGCCTAGAATCAGAGCTTGAGAACATCTTCAAAGATGCTCAAACTGATCAGGAAGAGCCAGAGGAGGCAAAGGAATTTTCGAAAATTCCTCAGAAGGAGGATAAACCTCCTAAGCCTGAACTCAAACCACTACCATCATCTCTGAAATATGCATTTCTGGGAGAGGGTGACACTTTTCCAGTGATTATAAGCTCAGCTTTAAATCCACAGGAAGAGGAAGCACTGATTAAAGTGCTAAGGACACACAAGACAGCTCTTGGGTGGTCCATAAGTGATCTCAAGGGCATTAGCCCAGCTAGATGCATGCACAAGATCCTGTTAGAGGATAATGCCAAACCAGTGGTCCAACCACAGAGAAGGCTAAATCCAGCCATAAAGGAGGTGGTGCAGAAAGAGGTCACTAAATTACTAGAGGCTGGGATTATCCTATTTCTGATAGCCCCTGGGTGAGCCCTGTCCAAGTTGTTCCCAAAAAGGGAGGCATGACAGTGGTTCATAATGAAAAAAATGAACTGGTCCCTACAAGGACAGTCACAGGGTGGCGCATGTGTATTGACTACAGAAGGCTCAATACAGCCACCAGAAAGGATCATTTTCCTTTACCATTCATAGACCAAATGCTAGAAAGATTAGCTGGTCATGATTACTACTGCTTTTTGGATGGCTATTCAGGCTATAACCAAATTGCAGTAGATCCCCAGGACCAAGAGAAAACAGCATTCACCTGCCCTTCAGGCGTGTTTGCCTACAGGAGGATGCCTTTTGGTCTGTGCAATGCACCTGCAACCTTTCAGAGGTGCATGCTCTCTATCTTCTCATATATGGTAGAGAAATTTCTGGAAGTCTTCATGGATGACTTCTCAGTGTATGGAGACTCATTCAGCTCCTGTCTTAACCACCTATCACTTGTCCTGAAAAGATGCCAAGAGACTAACCTGGTTTTAAACTGGGAGAAATGTCATTTTATGGTGACTGAAGGAATTGTCCTTGGGCACAAAATTTCAAGCAGGGGAATAGAGGTGGATAAGGCAAAGGTAGAGGTAATTGAAAAATTACCACCACCTGCCAATGTTAAGGCAATCAGAAGCTTTCTGGGACATGCAGGATTCTATAGAAGGTTTATCAAGGATTTTTCGAAAATTGCAAAACCTTTAAGTAACCTGTTAGCTGCTGACACGCCATTTGTGTTTGACACACAGTGTTTGCAGGCATTTGAGACCCTGAAAGCTAAGCTGGTCACAGCACCAGTCATCTCTGCACCAGATTGGGCATTACCATTTGAATTAATGTGTGATGCCAGTGATCATGCCATTGGTGCAGTGTTGGGACAGAGGCATAACAAACTTCTGCATGTCATTGATTATGCTAGCCGTGTTCTAAATGATGCACAGAAGAATTACACAACCACAGAAAAAGAATTACTGCAGTGGTCTATGCCATTGACAAGTTTAGATCCTACTAGTGGGATCAAAGGTGATTGTGTACACTGACCATGCTGCTCTTAAATACTTACTCACAAAGCAGGATTCAAAACCCAGGCTTATCAGATGGGTGTTGCTTCTGCAAGAGTTTGATATAGAAATAAGAGACAGAAAAGGGACAGAGAATCAAGTAGCTGATCATCTGTCCAGAATAGAACCAGTAGCTGGGGCGTCCCTCCCTTCTACTGAGATCTCTGAGACTTTCCCAGATGAGCAACTCTTTGCCATCCAGGAAGCTCCATGGTTTGCAGACATTGCAAATTATAAAGCTGTAAGGTTCATACCCAAGGAGTACAGCACTGTGCAAAGAAAGAAATTAATTTCAGATGCCAAATACTACCTTTGGGATGAACCATATCTCTTTAAGAGATGTGCTGACGGAGTGATCCGCAGGTGTGTACCCAGAGAAGAAGCACGAAGGATCCTATGGCACTGCCATGGATCACAGTATGGAGGACATTTTGGAAGTGAGCGAACAGCCACTAAAGTTCTCCAGTGTGGATTCTACTGGCCTACTCTCTATAAAGACTCCCGAGAGTTTGTGCGTAACTGTGACAGTTGCCAAAGAGCTGGTAACCTGCCTCACGGATATGCCATGCCTCAACAAGGGATATTAGAGATAGAATTGTTTGATGTATGGGGAATTGATTTCATGGGACCATTCCCACTATCATACTCAAACACTTACATTCTGGTGGCAGTGGACTATGTATCTAAGTGGGTAGAAGCAATTGCTACACCCACTAATGATACCAAAACCGTGCTGAAATTCCTCCAGAAAAACATTTTCAGCAGGTTTGGCATCCCCAGAGTGCTAATCAGTGATGGGGGCACTCATTTCTGCAATAAACAGCTATACTCTGCTATGGTTAGATATGGAATCAGTCATAAAGTGGCAACTCCGTATCATCCACAGACAAATGGGCAAGCTGAAGTCTCTAACAGAGAGCTAAAAAGAATCCTGGAACGGACTGTGATGGCCCGAAGAAAGGATTGGGCAAAGAGCTTGGATGATGCTCTGTGGGCATACAGAACAGCATTCAAGACTCCTATAGGCACCTCTCCATACCAACTGGTGTATGGAAGGCCTGTCATTTGCCTGTGGAACTGGAACATAAAGCCTACTGGGCAACCAGATTCCTAAACAGGATGCACAGTTAGCTGGTGAGAAAAGACTGCTCCAGCTAAATGAGCTAGAGGAGTTCAGACTCAATGCCTTTGAAAATGCAAAAATTTATAAGGAAAAGGCAAAGAAGTGGCATGACAAGAGATTGTCAACCAGAGTCTTTGAGCCAGGACAAAAGTTCTGCTCTTCAACTCCAGGCTCAAATTGTTTCCAGGAAAACTCAAATCCCGGTGGAGGGGTCCGTATGTGATTACAGGAGTATCACCATATGGATATGTTGAGCTTCAGGATATTGATTCTGACAAGAAGTTCATTGTTAATGGACAGAGGATCAAGCACTATCTTGAAGGAAATTTGAGCAGGAATGCTCAAAACTGAGACTTGAGTGATTCTCAGTGAAAGTCCAGCTAAGGACAGTAAAGAAGCGCTTGCTGGGAGGCAACCCAGTCATTAGGAAGGTGTATGATTAGTTCTTACAGAGGCAAGTATCAAAAATGAAGGAATTCACAGAGTTACAGAAGGATTCAGCTCAAAAAGCAGAGGAAATGAGCTTACTGGCGAAAAAACGCCAGTAAGGGGCATTTTGGGCGTTAAACGCCAGAATGGGCACCATTCTGGGCGTTTAACGCCAGTAATGGTACCATTTTGGGCGTTAAACGCCAGAATGGGCACCATTCTGGGCGTTTAACGCCAGGTGTGCAGCATCCTGGGCGTTTTGAAAAAACGCCCAGTGAGGAAGAATTTCTGGCGTTTAACGCCAGCCAGGGTACCTGGCTGGGCGTTAAACGCCCAAGTGGGGCAACAGATGGGCGTTAAACGCCAGAATGAGTGCCATTCTGGGCGTTTAACGCCAGCTTGGTGGGGGGACCACAATTTTGTTTTCAAATCAGATTTTTTCAAACTTTCCTTTTCTCACCCATACTTTTCTACAAAATCACACTTCAATCATCATCATTCACTTTCAAATCTTCAAAAATCAAAACTCTTTTTCAAATTTATTTCAAATCAATTACAAACATTGTTCAAAAATTTCACCCTTTTCTCAATTTCTTTTCATATCTTCTCAAATCTCCTTTCAAATTCCTCTTTTTTTTTTCGAAAACTCCCCTCCCCACCTTATAAATACACGTTTGTTCCCTCTTCCAACCACACCATTCGAATTTTCTCTTCCCCCCTCTCTTCTCTCTTCTCTTTTGCTTGAGGACAAGCAAACCTCTAAGTTTGGTGTGCTTTTCCGTGATCACTAAGCCAAAGTTCATCAATATCATGGCTCCTAAGGGAAACAAACCAATTTAAGAGGCAAGAAAGAGAATAATCCAAAGAATCTTTGGAATGAAGAGAAGTTCTAACCAAAGAACATGAAGACCATTATCATAAAATAATGGGTCTGAGGTCAGTGATCCCGGAAGTTAAATTTGATCTGAAAGAAGATGAATATCCGGGGATCCAAGAGCAAATTCGAAACAGAGGATGGGAAGTTCTAACCAATCCTGAAACAAAGGTTGGAAGGAACATGGTTCAGGAATTCTACTCAAATCTGTGGCTAACAGATAAGCAGAGGATGACTGGAACTGCTTACCATACCTATAGAACCATGGTCAGAGGGAAAGTTATATACTTCCATCTGGACAAAATAAGAGAAATCTTCAAGTTGCCTCAACTGCAAGATGATCCTGATTCCTTTAATAGGAGGATGGTGAGAGTAGATAAGGGGTTGGATCAGGTTCTAGAGGACATATGCCTCCCTGGAACTAAGTGGATAACCAATTCTAAGGGTGTCCCAAACCAACTCAAGAGGGGAGACCTCAAACCAATTGCAAGAGGTTGGCTAGACTTTATTGGGCGTTCCATATTGCCCACTAGCAACCGTTCTGAGGTCACCATCAAGAGAGCAGTGATGATTCATTGCATCATGCTTGGAAAAGAAGTGGAGGTGCATCATGTGATTGCTTGTGAGATCTACACTATTGCAAATAAGAATTCCACTGAAGCCAAATTGGCTTATCCAAGCTTGATTTCTTTGCTCTGTAAAGAGGCTGGGGTGAAGATGGGGGTAGATGAGTTCATACCCATTGAACACCCAATCACCAAGAAGTCAATGGAAGGACAAGTGCAAGACAACTCCATCAAGAGGAGGGCGCACGAATTCCTCCCTGAATTCCCAAGAATTGACTACTGGTCCAACCTAGAAGCATCTATTAACAAGTTGCAAGAGACTATGGAGCAACTGAAGGAAGAACAGCAGAATCAGAACTGCATGCTCTGCAAATTGCTGAAGGAACAAGAGAAGCAGGGGCGTGAAATTCAAGAGATGAAACGCCAAAAGCTCTCCTCTCAAGCTGAGGGAGCATCCACTTCTCAAAACCAAGGTTGTTGAGTCCTAACTCTGTGAAAACCTCTATCATTAGGAGCCTATTATTTTTCGTTTTTTTTTTATTTTTTTTTTTAGTCTCATCTTATATCTATATTTGAGTCTTGTTCTTAATTAATAAAATTAATAAAGTTTATGCCTTAAAGCTATGAATGTCCTATGAATCCACCACCTCTCTTAAAAGAAAAATGCTTTAATCACAAAAGAACAAGAAGTACAGGGTTTCGAAATTTATCTCTGAAACTAGTTGAATTAGTTTGATGTGGTGACAATACTTTTTGTTTTCTGAATGAATGCTTGAACAGTGCATATGTCTTTTGAATTTGTTGTTTTAAGAATGTTAAAATTGTTGGCTCTTGAAAGAATGAGGAAAAAGAGAACTGTTATTGAGGATCTGAAAAATCATCAAATTGATTCTTGAAGCAAGAAAAAGCAGTGAAAAAAAAAATTTTTCGAAAAAAGAAAAAGAAAGAAAAGAAAGAAAAAAAAAAGAGAAGGAAATAAAGTTGTGATCCAAAGCAATAAGAGTGTGCTTAAGAACCCTGGACACCTCTAATTGGGGACTTTAGCAAAGCTGAGTCACAATCTAAAATGGTTCACCCAATTATGTGTCTGTGGCATGTATGTATCCGGTGGTAATACTGGAAGACAGAGTGCTTTGGGCCACAGCCAAGACTCATACACTGGCCATGTTCAAGAATCAATATACTTAACTAGGAGAATCAATAACACTATCTGAGTTCTGAGTTCTTATAGATGCTAATCATTCTGAACTTCAAAGGATAGAGTGAGATGCCAAAACTGTTCGGAGGCAAAAAGCTACTAGTCCCGCTCATCTAATTGGAGCTATGTTTCTTTGATATTTTGGAGTCTATAGTATATTCTCTTCTTTTTATCCTATTTTGATTTTCAGTTGCTTGGGGACAAGCAACAATTTAAGTTTGGTGTTGTGATGAGCGGATAATTTGTATGCTTTTTGGCATTGTTTTTAGTATGTTTTTAGTATCTTTTAGTTAGTTTTTAGTATATTTTTATTAGTTTTTAATTAAAATTCACTTTTCTGGACTTTACTATGAGTTTGTGTGTTTTTCTGTGATTTCAGGTATTTTCTGACTGAAATTGAGGGTCCTGAGCAAAAATCTGATCCAGAGACTGAAAAGGACTGCAGATGCTGTTGGATTCTGACCTCCTTGCACTCAAAGTGGATTTTCTGGAGCTACAGAAGCCCAATTGGCGCGCTCTCAACGGCATTGGAAAGTAGACATCCTGGGCTTTCCAGCAATATATAATAGTCCATACTTTGCCCAAGATTTGATGGCCCAAATCGGCGCTCAAAGTCACCTACAGAAATTCCAGCGTTAAACGCCGGAACTGGCATAAAATTTGGAGTTAAACGCCCAAACTGGCATGAAAGCTGGCGTTTAACTCCAGAAAAGGTCTCTACACGAAATTCCTTCATTGCTCAGCCCAAGCACACACCAAGTGGGCCCGGAAGTGGATTTTTCTGTCATTTACTCAATTCTGTAAACCTTAGGACACTAGTTTACTACTTATAGGATCTTTTGACATTGTATCCGTACCTTATGATCGCATAACATTTTGTACACATTTCTTTCCACAGTATGAGCCTCTAAACCCCATGGTTAGGGGTGAGGAGCTCTGCTGTGTCTTGATGGATTAATGCAATTACTACTGTTTCTTATTCAATCATGCTTGCTTCGATTCTAAGATAACACTTGTTCTTAATCCGGATGAATGTGATGATCCGTGACAATCATCATCATTCTCAACTATGAACACGTGCCTGACAACCACCTCTGTTCTATCTTAGATTGAGTAGTTATCTCTTGGGTTCTTTAATCGGAATCTTCGTGGTATAGGCAGGACCTGATGGCAGCATTCAAGAGAATCCGGAAGGTCTAAACCTTGTCTGTGGTATTCTGAGTAGGATTCAATGATTGAATGACTGTGACGTGCTTCAAACCTGTAACCTACTGGGCGTTAGTGACAGACGCAAAAGAGGGATTCTATTCCGGTAGGGGAAGGAACCAAACCGGTGATTGGCAGTACTGTGACAGAGTGCGTGCATTAGCTTTCACTGCGAGGATGGGAGGTAGCCATTGACAATGGTGAAACCCTACACGAGCTTGCCATGGAAGGAGACTTGCGTGTTTGATGAAGAAGACGGTAGGAAAGCAGAGATTCAAAAGATGGAGCATCTCCAAACCTCAACCTATTCTCCATTACTGCAATACAAGTAACCATTTCATGTTCTTTTACTTTTTACAATCAATCCTGATAATTTCTGATATCCTGACTAAGATTTACAAGATAACCATAGCTTGCTTCAAGCCGACAATCTCCGTGGGATCGACCCTTGCTCACGCAAGGTATTACTTGGACGACCCAGTGCACTTGCTGGTTAGTTGTGCGGAGTTGCAAAAGTGTGATTGCAATTTCGTGCACCAAATTAACTGGGTCGTCCAAGTAATACCTTGCGTGAGCAAGGGTCGATCCCACGGAGATTGTCGGCTTGAAGCAAGCTATGGTTATCTTGTAAATCTTAGTCAGGATATCAGAAATTATCAGGATTGATTGTGAAAAGCAAAAGAACATGAAATGGTTACTTGTATTGCAGTGATGGAGAATAGGTTGAGGTTTGGAGATGCTCCATCTTCTGAATCTCTGCTTTCCTACTGTCTTCTTCATCAAACACGCAAGTCTCCTTCCATGGCAAGCTCGTGTAGGGTTTCACCGTTGTCAATGGCTACCTCCCATCCTCGCAGTGAAAGCTAATGCACGCACTCTGTCACAGTACTGCCAATCACCGGTTTGGTTCCCTCCCCTACCGGAATAGAATCCCTCTTTTGCGTCTATCACTAACGCCCAGTAGGTTACAGGTTTGAAGCACGTCATAGTCATTCAATCATTGAATCCTACTCAGAATACCACAGACAAGGTTTAGACCTTCCGGATTCTCTTGAATACTGCCATCAGGTCCTGCCTATACCACGAAGATTCCGATTAAAGAACCCAAGAGATAACTACTCAATCTAAGATAGAACAGAGGTGGTTGTCAGGCACGTGTTCATAGTTGAGAATGATGATGATTGTCACGGATCATCACATTCATCCGGATTAAGAACAAGTGTTATCTTAGAATCGAAGCAAGCATGATCGAATAAGAAACAGTAGTAATTGCATTAATCCATCAAGACACAGCAGAGCTCCTCACCCCCAACCATGGGGTTTAGAGGCTCATACTGTGGAAAGAAACGTGTACAAAATGTATGCAGTCATAAGGTACGGATACAATGTCAAAAGATCCTATAAGTAGTAACTAGTGTCCTAAGGTTTACAGAATTGAGTAAATGACAGAAAAAATCCACTTCCGGGCCCACTTGGTGTGTGCTTGGGCTGAGAAATGAAGGAATTTCGTGTAGAGACCTTCTGGAGTTAAACGCCAGCTTTCATGCCAGTTTGGGCGTTTAACTCCAAATTTTATGCCAGTTCCGGCGTTTAACGCTGGAATTCTGTAGGTGACTTTGAGCGCCGATTTGGGCCATCAAATCTTGGGCAAAGTATGGACTATTAATATTGTGGAAAGCCCAGGATGTCTACTTTCCAATGCCATTGAGGAGCGCGCCAATTGGGCTTCTGTAGCTCCAGAAAATCCACTTGAGTGCAAGAGGTCCAGAATCCAACAGCATCTGCAGTCCTTTTCAGTCTCTGGATCAGATTTTGCTCAGGACCCTCAATTTCAGTCAGAAAATACCTGAAATCACAGAAAAACACACAAACTCATAGTAAAGTCCAGAAAAGTGAATTTTAATTAAAAACTAATAAAAATATACTAAAAACTAACTAAAAGATACTAAAAACATACTAAAAACAATGCCAAAAGCATACAAATTATCCGCATCACAACACCAAACTTAAATTGTTGCTTGTCCCCAAGCAACTGAAAATCAAAATAGGATAAAAAGAAGAGAATATACTATAGACTCCAAAATATCAAAGAAACATAGCTCCAATTAGATGAGCGGGACTAGTAGCTTTTTGCCTCCGAACAGTTTTGGCATCTCACTCTATCCTTTGAAGTTCAGAATGATTAGCATCTATAAGAACTCAGAACTCAGATAGTGTTATTGATTCTCCTAGTTAAGTATATTGATCTTGAACTGGCCAGTGTATGAGTCTTGGCTGTGGCCCAAAGCACTCTGTCTTCCAGTATTACCACCGGACATACATGCCACAGACACATAATTGGGTGAACCATTTTAGATTGTGACTCAGCTTTGCTAAAGTCCCCAATAGAGGTGTCCAGGGTTCTTAAGCACATCTTATGCTTGGATCACAACTTTATTTCCTTCTCTTTTTTTCTTTTTTTCTTTCTTTTTCTTTTTTCGAAATTTTTTTTTCACTGCTTTTTCTTGCTTCAAGAATCAATTTGATGATTTTCAGATCCTCAATAACAGTTCTTTTTTCCTCTTCTTTCAAGAGCCAACAATTTTAACATTCTTAAAACAACAATTCAAAAGACATATGCACTGTTCAAGCATTCATTCAGAAAATAAAAAGTATTGTCACCACATCAAACTAATTCAACTAGTTTCAGAGATAAATTTCGAAACCCTGTACTTCTTGTTCTTTTGTGATTAAAGCATTTTTCTTTTAAGAGAGGTGGTGGATTCATAGGACATTCATAGCTTTAAGGCATAAACTTTATAATTTTATTAATTAAGAACAAGACTCAAATATAGATATAAGATGAGACTTAAAAAATAAAAAAAACGAAAATAATAGGTTCCTAATGATAGAGGTTTCACAGAGTTAGGACTCAACAACCTTGGTTTTGAGAAGTGGATGCTCCCTCAGCTTGAGAGGAGAGCTTTTGGCGTTTCATCTCTTGAATTTCCGCCCCTGCTTCTCTTGTTCTTTCCATGTCTTCTTGGTGATTGGATGTTCAATGGGTATGAGTTCATCTTCTTCTATCTTCACCCCAGCCTCTTTACAGAGCAAGGAGATCAAGCTTGGGTAAGCCAATTTGGTTACAGTGGAATTCCTATTTGCAATTGTGTAGATCTCACAAGCAATCACATGATGCACCTCCACTTCTTTTCCAAGCATGATGCAATGAATCATCACTGCTCTCTTGATGGTGACTCAGAACGGTTGCTAGTGGGCAATATGGAACGCCCAATAAAGTCTAGCCAACCTCTTGCAATTGGTTTGAGGTCTCCCTTGAGTTGGTTTGGGACACCCTTAGAATTGGTTATCCACTTAGTTCCAGGGAGGCATATGTCCTCTAGAACCTGATCCAACCCTTATCTACTCTCACATCCTCCTATTAAAGGAATCAGGATCATCTTGCAGTTGAGGCAACTTGAAGATTTCTCTTATTTTGTCAGATGGAAGTATATAACTTTCCCTCTGACCATGGTTCTATAGGTATGGTAAGCAGTTCCAGTCATCCTCTGCTTATCTGTTAGCCACAGATTTGAGTAGAATTCCTGAACCATGTCTTCCACCTTTGTTTCAGGGGGGTTAGAACTTCCCATCCTCTGTTCGAATTTGCTCTTGGATCCCGGATATTCATCTTCTTTCAGATCAAATTTAACTTCCGGGATCACTGACCTCAGACCCATTATTTTATGATAATGGTCTTCATGTTCTTTGGTTAAGAACTTCTCTTCATTCCAAAGATTCTTTGGATTCTCTTTCTTGCCTCTTAAATTGGTTTGTTTTCCCTTAGGAGCCATGATATTGATGAACTTTGGCTTAGTGATCACGGAAAAGCACACCAAACTAGAGGTTTGCTTGTCCTCAAGCAAGAGAGAGAGAAAAGAGGGGGAGGAGAGAAAATTCGAATGGTGTGGTTGGAAGAGGGGAACAAACGTGTATTTATAAGGTGGGGAGGTGAGTTTTCGAAAAAAAAAGAGGAATTGAAAGAGATTTGAGAAGATATGAAAAGAAATTGAGAAAAGGGTGAAAATTTTGAACAATGTTTGTAATTGATTTGAAATAAATTTGAAAAGAGTTTTGATTTTGAAGATTTGAAGTGAATGATGAATGATTGAAGTGTGATTTGTAAAAAGTATGGGTGAAAAAAGGAAAGTTTGAAAAAATCTGATTTGAAAACAAAATTGTGGTCCCCCCCCCAAGCTGGCGTTAAACGCCCAGAATGGCACCCATTCTGGCGTTTAACGCCCATCTGTTGCCCCACTTGGGCGTTTAACGCCCAGTCAGGTACCCTGGCTGGCGTTAAACGCCAGAAATCCTTCTTCACTGGGCGTTTTTCCAAACGCCCAGGATGCTGCACACCTGGCGTTAACGCCCAGAATGGTGCCATTCTGGCGTTTAACGCCCAAAATGGTACCATTACTGGCGTTAAACGCCCAGAATGGTGCCCATTCTGGCGTTTAACGCCCAAAATGCCCCTTACTGGCGTTTTTTTTCGCCAGTAAGCTCATTTTCTCTGCTTTTTAAGCTGAATCCTTCGTAACTCTGTGAATTCCTCATTTTTGATACTTGCCTCTGTAAGAAACAAATCATACACCTTCCTAATGACTGGGTTGCCTCCAGCAAGCGCTTCTTTACTGTCTTTAGCTGGACCTTCTGAGAATCACTCAAGTCTCAGTTTTGAGCATTCCTGCTCAAAATTTCCTTCAAGATAGTGCTGATCCTCTGTCCATTAACTGAACTTCTTGTCAGAATCAATATCCTGAAGCTCAACATATCCATATGGTGATACTCCTGTAATCACATACGGACCCCTCCACCGGGATTTGAGTTTTCCTGGAAACAATTTGAGCCTGGAGTTGAAGAGCAGAACTTTTTGTCCTGGCTCAAAGACTCTGGTTGACAATCTTGTCATGCCACTTCTTTGCCTTTTCCTTATAAATTTTTGCTTTTCAAAGGCATTGAGTCTGAACTCCTCTAGCTCATTTAGCTGGAGCAGTCTTTTCTCACCAGCTAACTGTGCATCCATGTTTAGGAATCTGGTTGCCCAGTAGGCTTTAGTTCCAGTTCCACAGGCAAATGACAGGCCTTCCCATACACCATTGGTATGGAGAGGTGCCTATAGGAGTCTTGAATGCTGTTCTGTATGCCCACAGAGCATCATCCAAGCTCTTTGCCCAATCCTTTCTTCGGGCCATCACAGTCCGTTCCAGGATTCTTTTTAGCTCTCTGTTAGAGACTTCAGCTTGCCCATTTGTCTGTGGATGATACGGAGTTGCCACTTTATGACTGATTCCATATCAACCATAGCAGAGTATAGCTGTTTATTGCAGAAATGAGTGCCCCCATCACTGATTAGCACTCTGGGGACGCCAAACCTGCTGAAAATGTTTTCTGGAGGAATTTCAGCACGGTTTTTTGGATCATTAGTGGGTGTAGCAATTGCTTCTACCCACTTAGATACATAGTCCATGCCACCAGAATGTAAGTGTTTGAGTATGATGGTGGGAATGGTCCCATGAAATCAATTCCCCATACATCAAACAATTCTATCTCTAATATCCCTGTTGAGGCATGGCATATCCGTGAGGCAGGTTACAGCTCTTGGCAACTGTCACAGTTACGCAAAACTCTCGGGAGTCTTTATAGGAGTAGGCCAGTAGAATCCACACTGGAGAACTTTAGTGGCTGTTCGCTCACTTCAAAATGTCCTCCATACTGTGATCCATGGCAGTGCCATAGGATCCTTCGTGCTTCTTCTCTGGGTACACACCTGCGGATCACTCCGTCAGCACATCTCTTAAAGAGATATGGTTCATCCCAAAGGTAGTATTTGGCATCTGAAATTAATTCTTCTTTGCACACTGCTGTACTCCTTGGGTATGAACCTTACAGCTTTATAATTTGCAATGTCTGCAAACCATGGAGCTTCCTGGATGGCAAAGAGTTGCTCATCTGGGAAAGTCTCAGAGATCTCAGTAGAAGGGAGGGATGCCCCAGCTACTGGTTCTATTCTGGACAGATGATCAGCTACTTGATTCTCTGTCCCTTTTCTGTCTCTTATTTCTATATCAAACTCTTGCAGAAGCAACACCCATCTGATAAGCCTGGGTTTTGAATCCTGCTTTGTGAGTATGTATTTAAGAGCAGCATGGTCAGTGTACACAATCACCTTTGATCCCACTAGGTAGGATCTAAACTTGTCAATGGCATAGACCACTGCAAGTAATTCTTTTTCTGTGGTTGTGTAATTCTTCTGTGCATCATTTAGAACACGGCTAGCATAATAAATGACATGCAGAAGTTTGTTATGCCTCTGTCCCAACACTGCACCAATGGCATGATCACTGGCATCACACATTAATTCAAATGGTAATGCCCAATCTGGTGCAGAGATGACTGGTGCTGTGACCAGCTTAGCTTTCAGGGTCTCAAATGCCTGCAAACACTGTGTGTCAAACACAAATGGCGTGTCAGCAGCTAGCAGGTTACTTAAAGGTTTTGCAATTTTCGAAAAATCCTTGATAAACCTTCTATAGAATCCTGCATGTCCCAGAAAGCTTCTGATTGCCTTAACATTGGCAGGTGGTGGTAATTTTTCAATTACCTCTACCTTTGCCTTATCCACCT